>NC_085867.1:26636612-26651612 GCF_034702125.1 Engraulis encrasicolus | reverse complement strand
CCACTTTTGTGACCTTGCTGTCAGACCTGATACATTAGCTGACCATCAGAAACAAGATTGCAGTTAAGGGGGAAAACAAGACGTTGGATTTGCAAGGCGTCCACAGCCAAGTGCTCTTGTGATGAAGTCGTGGTGTTGTGGGTTAGTCTATTTCCTTTTTACGTAGCCATGCACCTGTAACAGTGGACCTGAAAATTCCCCCTTTTGTTTCAGGACTGGATGCAGCCTCACAAAGAAAAGGAAGATATCCTCCACACTCCTGCACTGCACAATCTGGTGCATCACGGGAAAGGACTAGTAGGTTCAGACAAAGAAGAAAGTCATTGGCCCTGCCGTGGCCATCCGGTAGGGCACTCGCCTGCCATGCGGCTGACCCATCCTTTGGCCGACCCCTCCCCATCCGCTTCCTGTCTACCGCTCATACTGTCCTATCCATAATAAAGCCCCCAAAAGTATCAACAACAACAAAAAAAGAAGAAAGTCACCGGAGCATCTTCAGATGTGGATATTTTACTGTCCTGACGTCCCCTTGATGTGGCCTCACTTTGCCTTTCAGGTACAAAAGATGCTGCTGGGTACATCACCTGGTACACCAAACTACAGTCTGTGCATGTGTGTGCATGGATACAGTATGTCTTTTTGTATATCGATAGAAAGGGTCATTTGGTTCACAATTCCTTTTATCTCATCCGCGTCACAATTGACCCTGAGATGGAGCCAGAGGCCCTCAGCAAAGTACAGGACAGAACACTGCAAACGAGGAGAGTGCAGCAGAACCCAAGGGAACTAATATTCTATGGAACTCACTCTACATTCTCTTCTCTCTTTCACATTCTCTGCCATTCAAGTTGTTGTACACATACACATAAGTGTATGTGTGCTTTTGTGTGTGTGCGCGCGTGTACGTGTGCGTGTGTGTGCGTGTGTGTGTGTTGTTTCCACCCAATAACCTTCTTTTTTCAGCTCAAAAACGACATTGACAGTCCACACATGCCCTGCCGCTCTTCCGTCCCCCCCGCTGATAAGAGCGCGCCACATTCAAAGGTGGGAGATAGCAGCAGAGGGATGAAGGAGTCGGCTCCGCTCGATGCATTAAAAATGCAGCATGCGGCGCATACATACGCAGGCTCGCAGCAGCGGCACGCACACACACACACACACACACACACACACACACACACACACACACACACACACACACACATTCACACACACACACGCACACGCACACACACACACACACACACACACACACACACGCGCGCACACGTAACAGAGCGGGGCGGGAGAATCCTGCGCTGCGCTACTCTGAGCTTGTGAGCATTGATTTCCCAGTGAGGCCGCGGCTTGAGGCAGCCGCATGTAAAGCCGCTGATAACGCCGCGCGCAACAGACGTCTCCTTTCTACCCCCCTCAATAGCATACGCACGTAAACATGACAGCGGGACACAGGGAAGAGGGGAAATAGTATGCTGCCCTTTGTACTTAGGCAAGGCAGAGGCTGGGCCAGGGGAGGACAAGGTCTACCGTGTGTGAGTACAGCTGAAGAAAAGAACAGAGAGGCAACAAAATAGCTCAGGTCTCTGGATAGGGCAAATAAGAAAAATAATTAAATTAATATAAAATTTAAATAATAATTGTTTGCATTTAGTGTTAAAGACTGTGTCCTCCTCCATTGTTTTGCCATGGCTTTGAGCCAAGATCTGACTAATGCTGAACCTGATGAAATTGACTTGGCTGATGTGAAAAGAAATATCCCTTTGAGACAATAAAGACTCGACTCGACTCTAATCTAATTGTGACAGGGGCAATAGTGCAGATAGATAGATAGATAGATAGATAGATAGATAGATAGATAGATAGATAGAGAGAGGGGAGGGGGCACAGACAGACAGAGACGGAGACAGACAGACAGACAGACAGACAGACAGACAGACAGAAAGAGAGGAAAAAATGAATTTGATTGATAAAATACATAAAGAGAGAGAGAGACAGAGAGAGAGAGAGAGAGAGAGAGAGAGAGAGGTCAGAAGGATGCAAAAAAGAGGAGGAATCAACCATCAGACCAGGGGGATGTGGGATCCACCAGCCAGGGAGAAAGGGCAGAGAGCAGAGGGAGTGGACATGGGGCACAAGACCCTCCCCACCAACCAGGCTACCAGACAGGCAGATAATAGGACAGGTCCAGAGGAGAGGAGATGGGGGCCATGCAAGTAGGCAGGCAGGCAAGGAGACAGATAAGCAGGGAGGCAGAGATGGGGACCACGTAAGAAAGCGTGGAGATACGGAGGCAGGCAGGGAGGCATGCAGGCTTTCAGACCAGAAGACAGGCAGATAGGGCCAGGCAGGAGCCGAGATGCAGCAGCCCCCAGCGTAATGACATTCTGTTTGTGCCGCATTGACCCTGAGCTGTGGCAATCGTTAATTTCAATCAGTCTCTCGTGGCAGGGGTTCCTTAGCCCTCCAAGAAGATACGTAAACACACACACACACACACAGATACACACACAGACACACGCACACAGACACACGCACACGCACACACACAAACGAGCTAGCACACACACACACGCTCACGCACACACACACCACCTGGGGGTCTAAGGAGAATGAAATAAGATGCGGCGAAGGTACCTAGGGACGTTAGTGTGTGTGTGTGTGTGTGTGTGTGTGTGTGTTGGAGGAATGCCATTATGGTGAAATCAACTGCAGTACCGTGACCCCCTCATCCTCAGCTATCATACCATCAGAATCCATACACCATAACATAACAGAATAGAATAGGGCTGGGGGGAGCGTGTGTGTGTGTGTGTGTGTGTGTGTGTGTGTGTGTGTGTGTGTGTGTGTGTGTGTGTGTGTGTGTGTGTGTGTGTGCGTGTGTGCGTGCGTGCGTGCGTGTTTGTAGGTGTTTGTAGGTGTGTGTGGGTGTGTGTGTGTGTGTGTGTGTGTGTGTGTGTGTGTGTGTGTGTGTGTGTAGGTGTGTGTGTGTGTAGGTGTGTGTGTGTGTGTTAAAGATAAGCAGCAGAGGAGGTGCCGTAGTTCTAAGGAGATGTCATGGTAGTGATGGTACTGTTTTCTAAGTGACCAATGGAGGAGTTTGGGAGGCATAACCTTCGCTTCTCCTCATTACTCCTCCTGCTCACCCCCTGTCTTGTCCAGTCTCGTATACTCTCCTCCTCTCCCTTTCTCCTCTCCCCCTTTTCCTTCCCTGCTTATCTGTTCGCTCCTTCTCCTCACCACCACTCCTCCTTTCTCCCATCCTCTCCTCCTCCCTCCCTTTCCTCTCCTTCTCCTTTCCAGTCTTCTCCCTGTCCCCTCCCTCTCTCCCTCCCCTCCACTTCACCCACCCCCATCCTTCCCTCTCCCTCCATCCCTCCTCTCCCCTGGGGAATCCTTATGTCAGTTCATCAAAACCAAAGACAAGTCAATACACCAGCAACACGCTTAGAAAGACAGAAATAAAGGGTGGAAATATACACAGCACATGGAAAATCTCTCCGCACATGAGCCTCGTGTAAGCCATGAGGAAAAAAAAAAGAAACCGTCAGTCACTCAAGCATTCGCACAAGGATGCTTCTTCTCAGCACATCACTGCGCTATATTGGGCAGGTGAGTGTTTGCGTGTATGTGTGTGTGTGTGTGTGTGTGTGTGTGTGTGTGTTTGCGCACGTGTGTGTGTGTGTGTGTGTGTGTGTGTGTGTGTGTGTGTGTGTGTGTGTGTGTGTGTGTGTGTGTGTGTGTGTGTGTGTGTGTGTGTGTGAGTGTGAGTGCGTGCGTGCGCGTGTGTGCGTGTGCGTGTGTGCGTACTTCCATTGAACAACAACATCAACAACAACAGCAAGCACATCACACACACATGTATCAGACTCCAGAGTATATGACAGTGGCAGAGTAGAGCAGAGCAGGCACTGTGGATTACACACACTGTGGTGATACGATGATGTAATGCTATTGAGAGTTAAACTTCAGGAGACAAACAAAACAGCGCAAAACAGCAAGAAGTGAGCAGAGAAAGCACAGACGCTCTGCTTGCTAACTAACACACCAAACAAACTCGATCCCACAGTCACGCCATTTCCTTATTAACTCAGTTCATTCAAATGAAGATAGCGCGATGCAAAGTAGCGTTTCCTCCATCCAGCATACTAAAGGGAAACAGAGAGGCCTCCCACTGCCCCAAACTCCTCCACAACAAAAGCTGTTCACAGCCAGGGACTGTCAATGAGGGGGGAGAACAGGACTCTACACCACACACACACATCAGAGGGACTGTCAACGATGGGGGAATGGTATTCTACATAATACAGATACAGATATACGGGACTGTCAATGATGGGGGCACGTAATCTACAGTACACAGATATACTTGGGAATGATGGGGCGAACAGGATTTTTATCGGTACATCAGTGGTGTAGTCTACTTTTTGATGGTGGGTATACTGTATATTTGAGCATTTTTTTGAAGTGGGTATACTGTATATACTTGTGCTATTCAAAATAATGGATCAATCAATTTTAAGTGGGTATACTGAAATACCTGAAACTCCGTATACCCACATTCTACGTAGACTACACCACTGCGGTACATAGCACACACATATCAGGGAGACTGTCAATGAGTGGGGAACAGAACTCTACACCACACACATCAGAGGGACTGCCACTGATGGAGGAACGGTATTCTACATAATACACAGATATACAGGTTTGGGAATGATGGGGGCGGCGAACAGGATTTGACCAGTACATGGCACACACATACAGTAGTGCAGGGGTCCCCAACCTTTCTGGGTCAGAGGGCTACCAAGGGCTACCCGAGATCTACTGAGAGCTACCTGAGGGCTACTTTTGTTTAAAATCCTCGACTGATGTCTTGACATCATTCCCAAATCACACTAGATTGAATGATAATTTGCTTATTTTTATAAGGAAATATTATTTACTGGCTATAAAGAAATAATCTCATATTTAAATTAAGAAAAGCATTAACTGTGACTAAAATCTTGTAGTCATGACTGTTTATTAACATCCTTGGTGGGCACCTCAGAAGCTCCTGGAGGGCTACCTGGCGCCCGCGGGCACCACGTTGGTGACGCCTGCAGTAGTGTATCTGGTAGACTGTCAACGAGGAGGGAACGGGACTTTACATGACACATATGTGTGACTGTGAAGGAGGAGGGGGGACAGGATTTTACATGGCAGCAAGCACATCAATCCCACTCAGACTTCTTCTGAGGTTCCGTGATGACATTTCGTTCATGTAGTCGTTCATGCTGTCCAATAAATGACCATATATTCAAATACCGTATTGTACTTAATACATCAATTCTCCAGGGAAATGGAGGGAGGGGGTGAGCAGAAGAAGGTGGAAATTCATTTAAATACAGCTCATCTCAGCTCAGAATTCCACAGATGTTACAGAACCTAAACCAAACAGCCACACAACTCACTGGGGAACAAACACAGCAGATGAAACACTGAAAAAAAAATGTTTAATCATAAAGACACGGCTGCACCCAGTCGTTTCATTTGGGGGACTACTTCACACACACTGCCCACGGACTATCAACCTTCATCATCTGATGCATCGGTGCACTAATGAGAATTGTGGGACGAACGGGTAGGTTAAAATAAAATAAATAATAAAAACGGCAGCCATGTAAAGATGTGTCCAGATTAGGGCTGGGAATCGATCCTAATTTCCTGGATCGATTTGATTCCAATCCAGAAGGTCGCAATCCGATTCGATCCACGATCCGATTCAATTCGATTCCATCTTCTGTATTGCTGGGTTGTCACTTTAACCCATTTATGTCTAGAATTCTAAGACCGGCTATATTAACCAAAATATCTCAGCATTTGATGCCCACACAAACATGGCATACAGTGGTAAGAAAGAAACAAGCAGGAAACTTGGTTTGAGAGAGAAAGGTGGGAAAAGACTGGCACCATTTACTTGAATAGGGCGTTTGTATTTGTGCATGTAGCCTACATGAATGTGAAAGAGAACTACAGGATGTGGTTGAGAAAATGGCGCCCATCATCGGCAAAAGATCGATCCACAAAGTTGTAAATCGATATCGCAATTTTCAATCATGAATCGATATTGGATCGCGGATCGATCTTTTGAACACAGCCCTAGTCCAGACTAGGGTTTAATATTTTTCCCGAAAATGGCATGAATCAAATCCCGGGATCTGACGGCCCATTTCCCGGGAATCCCGGGAAATCCCGGGTTTTTTTTTTTTTTTTTTTCAAATTTTTTGATCTAGTCATGTACAGGCTATAATTCAACTGTTCCTCCCAAACTGGCATTTTGTAGCCTAAGTTGTTACTGTTTGTATCATTATTGGGAGAAAGGAATTAAGATTAAGCTCTCCTATCCACCAACACAATAATAATGAAGTGTAAGATGATAGCCTGTGCGCAGCATGCAGCGCTTATCAATGACGGTGGATTGTTGGTGGAGCTCACGACTTTCACCTATAAGTTTGATGCAACAGTGGGTTGGCTATTTTCCATTAAGGAATTGTGTTTGAGGTTGTGCGCAAAATCATGGCACATTGTCCTTCACCTGTGGATAGTATACACGTCTACCGCCAGCTTCATGTTTCAATGTTTCACTGTCGGCTACTGTGATAAGCGGTGGGAAATATAGCCTATGCGATGTCATCTCAATAGTGGAGTTCCGTGCATGGGATTTCATCTGGGTCAGTCAGAAATGGCAGTTTGCTTTAGCGCCAGGAAGAGTGTTTTTTCAAACAAGAAAACTGGTTCATCATAGGCAGGTATGCATGGCTAAACTGACTTTACCGTTTGCCCAAGTGCTATCGTTTTCCTCTGGTAATGGCGTCACTACAGTTAGGTGACCTCGCGCGCATAATAAACCCATTAAAATGCATAGACTTGAGTGTCTTTCAGAGCAATATGAACCAATCAGCTCGGCTTTTGCAACTAAACAAAATACTTTTCCTGATGTCTACTTAACTAAATAAGCTGCATTTTGTCTAATATTTGGAGACATCGCCCTTGCCCTTTCTGCAGAGCGATTTTGGGAAGCGCCTCTCTCTCGTTCTCTCTATGGTTCTCTCGCCTCTCGCCACACACAAAGCGACGCTTGCACTCTTCGCAAGACATATGTCACTTGACTCATCTTGTTGGATAGACCCAGCCAAACTTGCAAGCTAGATAGCCAATAGTTTCGATTTGTGCTGCTTGGGAGAGGAGGCAAAACTGGTACAATTTAGGCTGCATGAAAGCATAACACTTAACATTTCACGTTGTGCGATGGATGGAGACAAGTTTTGGAATCGCTCCCTCTCTCACCCTCTCTCGCTCACACACACACGCGCGACGTAATTCTCTGCACTCTTCGCAAGACACTTGACTCGTCTTATTGGATACCATCCAAACTTGTAAGCTAGATAGCCAATAGTTTCGATTGTGCTGCTTGGACTGGATGTATTTAAACTGTTAAAATTTAGGCTGCATTAAAGCATCCACACGTTTCAACTTTCACGTTGTGCGATGGGTGGAGACAAGTTGGGAATCGCTATAAGTTAGAGATTTTTTTTTAAACATGGGCTGGCAAGATGTAAATGACCTGCACTGCTTGAAAAAGACGATCGACTAGCCCTATGTGCCTCAGGCATCTTAAATACTAAAAACTAATAGGCGGATGGCGGGCGGATTCTGTTTTGGAAATTGGAGAAAAAACATCAGGGCGGGTGGATTAGAAATTCTGAGAAGCGGTTGCGGATGAAATAATAGGCCTACGTCAACCGCGCACCTCAGACATTGCTGAAATGGGCCTGTACTGCTGCTGCTTAAATGAGCCTGAAGTGTTACCGCTGCTAGATGGCACTGTTGCTTATGTTGCTGGGACAACAAATAGACACGCACTTAATTTTTTTTCCCGGTTTCCCGTCATGGCTTTCCCGGGAAACGGGAAATTGTTTTGATCAGATTTCCCGGGAATCCCGGGTCCCGGGATTAAACCCTAGTCCAGACTGCCTAATAATGTTCTGCGGAGTCATTAAAACGGAGAGCACTATTTGCGTGTGATGGGAAATGTATTCAACTGGAAAGACACAATCTCAATCCAGACCTGTACATCCTACAAAACAACAAGTAATGAATAAACACTTGGCGTGTCGTTCCATGTTGTTTTGCATACATGAGCAGCCTGCTCTTCTTCATCCTGAACACAGAAACAGACAGGACTCCTCATGTATCCATACTTCACTTCAGACCAAGTTGATGGCTACACAGTCATATCTTGGAAGTGGCAGACCGACTCACAGTGTGTATGAGCACTGCGCAACAGCACTGCCCCCTAGTGCTGTCAAAGAGGACTGCATCTTAAGCTCCATCCCTATCATTCCCTTCCAATTACAGAAGACCTTTTCAAAAGGTATAATCAGGTCCAGAGTACGGCTCAGCAATACAATAGCCATAAAGAAAGTGTCCCGGTGAGTAATAAGGAGGTTCCCCGGCCAGACAGCGGTGCATCATAGATAGACTGACTGATTGAAAGAAATTTGATTAAAATAACTGCTCAAATGAACTGATTACAAACTGGTAAGATCTCTTCTATCCTCTAACATAACTGGTATCAAAGATGCCCTGTGTGGAGCATGTGTTGTAAAACTCTATACAGTACCTCATGAGAGTACCTCATGACGGCAAGAGACCTGCAGTTGCAAACGAGAAGAGAGAGGGAACTGTTGTACCCAATGACTGCATAGGTTGTATATGCTCTGCAGAGTTGACCTTAATTAAGGCCTGAATGTCCTGAGACCTTGACATGCATGTGTGTCTGCCGTTGACCTTGTTTAAAATGACTGGCCGTCTTAAGTGGCTGGTTTAAAGAAATTGAAGAAATGCATTCTGGACTGAGGAAACTTCCTGAATGTCACCATACCACACAGCACCCACCTACTCTAGTCAAGCTATTACACCAATGTTGCTATGAGATCATCTGCATTGTCACTATTTCAATTCTAGATTGCACTGCTCCAATAAAGTCAGAGAGAATTTCAAACCAACCCATGCTGCTGTCTGACTAATATATTTTTGGGGGCCTTTTGCCTACATTTTGAGACAGGACAGTGAAGACATGACAGGAAGCGAGTGGGGAGAGAGAGACGAGAGGAAGGGTCGGCAAAGGACCAGGGCGGGAATTGAACCCAGGTCAGCCACATAGCACACGAGTGCCCTACCATTAGCGCCATGGTGGGGCCTCTCTCTGCCATAATGATCAAACTCTGGATGACATCACGTCAGCGCCGCTCCGCAAGGCATGGAGTTGCCTCCTTGTTGCACTGCGAGGGAGGATTTTGGCGACACCCACATCTGACTCCCGATTGGCCAGTGTTGCCCATAGCTGGATTGCTATTGGTCAATGGTGTACATAGCTGACTTGCTATTGGTCAGCAGCAATGGCTGTGGTGTTTGGACTCGTGGGAGGACGGACAGATGGACCGTGTGTGTGTGTGTGTGTGTCTGTGTGTGTGTGTGTGTGTGTGTGTGTGTGTGTGTGTGTGTGTGTGTGTGTGTGTGTGTGTGTGTGTGCGTGCGTGCGTGCGTGCGTGCGTGCGTGCGTGCGTGCGTGCGTGCGTGCGTGCGTGCGTGCGTGCGTGCGTGTGTGTGTACACGAGACGTTGCCTTGATTCATGGCGTGTCATGCTCATTACAGTAGCCCGTCTGGATCAGTGGCAGGCTATGCACAAACGCACGCACACACGCAGACATGCATGCACACACGCACGCACGCACGCAGCCACACGCAGCCACACACGCATGCAGCCACACACGCAGCGACACATGCACACAGACACCATGCACGCGGACATCACGCACACAGACACGCATGCACACAGATACTCACACACGCGCACGCACGGATGCACACACAGGCGGTCAGAAGCTTGCTCTGTTTGTTACTCCATCTCGCCACTTCGGATTCACAGCAGTGGCCACGATACAGGCAGTAGGATCAGACACACACACACACACTCACACTCACACTCTAGCAAACAAACACTAACATACCACGATATATTGCAACTCATGCCTACGTGCACACACAGCCGTGCACACATGTAAACATGGACACACACACACACACGCACGCACGCACGCACGCACACTCTTAAGTAATAAAGATTAAAGATTAAAGATTACAGCAACTGATACACATTAACGCACATTTATATGAGGACGTAAACACAGATTTGCAACATGGTCAGGCACATAGACATGCACACACAACACAGAGAGAGAGAGAGAGAGAGAGAGAGAGAGAGAGAGAGAGAGAGAGAGAGAGAGAGAGAGAGAGAGAGAGAGAGAGAGAGAGAGAGAGAGAGAGAGAGAGAGAGAGAGAAGCAGAAAGAGGGAGAGGGAGAGGGAGAGGGAGAGGGTATCCCATCCTATCTGTGGGCCGTGGTGCAGGGTGTAAAGGGGGGGAGGTCTTTAGCCTATAATTAACCCCCTTCCCCTCTGGCTCATGCACCAGCAACCAGATCTGCTTTACAGAGCTCACAGCATGGCTTACCACACAGTAAACAACACACATGCACGCACACACACACAAACACATCAACGCATGCACACACACACACACACACACGCACACACGCGCACACGCGCACACTCGCACATACGCACACACGCACATACGCACACAAGCACGCACGCACGCGCGCACGCGCACACACACACGCACACACACACACATGCACACACGCACATGTGCACGCAAAGCACACACATACTGATAAACACACAGACACACAGGTGGACACAAGCACCTACACACACGGGTGGTTGACGTTTAAGGGCGTAACGCAAAAAAAAAAAAAAGTTTTTCAAATTCCTGAAAAAAATGTTGGATAAAAATTGGAAAAAAATAGAAAAAAATAAAGCTCTTAGTGGTCTGTGGAATTTCACCTTATTTTTGCCATTTTTGGGAAAATGTGTCCTGCATCAACACATAGCATAGGCATGTCACACCGCAGGAAAATGGAGTCACACCACAGGGAATTCACTGCATTATGGCCATTTTAATCCTTTTGTATACATGACTGACATCTGAGCTCATGCTAACTTGATAATGATATCATGTTTAATCTTAATATCTGTTTTCATTAACAAAAAAAACTTGTTTTCCTCCTATAAGAGCAGTCACACCACAGGACACCATAAAATGAACCTAAGCATTGCGTGACAGAAAGATTGCAATATGAAGACATATTAAGAGGTTAAGAGTCACCTTAAACTTCCACAGCACTCTCCAATAACTGAGGTACTGACTGGTTAGGAGCTAGTCTTTAAGACCCTTGTAGTTGGCCTTGCAGCTGCCCATTCACAAACATTGACATACATGTCACCCCACAGGACGCAATTTGTGTTACGAAATTGAACTTGTAGTTAATATTACTGTCTTGAGTTTTTTCCACATTCACATATCTTAATCTAAAGTTAAGATTTATGCAATCATGCCAAATGCTTCATACATTATTCAAAATGTTGTTGGTTAATTTATATATATATTATTATATATTGTTTCATTAATGTTACAGTCACACCGCAGGAAATTTGACATATAAACCTTTACATAAATCTTAACAAAAATGATTCTTCTCATCTAAGACTAATATGAAACATAATGTACCACATCTTCTTTCATTGACATTTGTTTTTTAAAGGAAAATAACAGTTTTGTAGGTTTTTAACCAATGTTACGAAAAAACAAGGCGTCACGTCTCCCACCCACACACATATTCACAAGCACACAAACCCACAAACAGACATGAATAAATGCATGGACACACACAGGCACGCCTGCAAACACACATGGACACACATGCGCATGGCCATCTGATTTAAAGGGCAACAGTAATCGGACGCACACATGCATGGGGCATACCCACAAGCACACATGCACAAACACTGCTATCTGATTTAAAGACCCACACAGTAAACTATACACACACATGGACACACACACGCACGTCCACAAACGCATATGGACGCGCACGCATGCACGCACACACACACCTGATTTTAAGAGCAGGGTAAACAGCATGGATGTGCTCATTCAGGGCAGAAACTGCTTAAATCTCACCACAAGACCTCTGCAAAAGTGACAGACACACACGCACACACACACACGCACGCGCGCATGCACACGCACACGCACACACAACTTACATGTCATACCTAGCCCACTGTCACTACGATCACACTGGCAGGGACCTGTCGCGCTGTCACCACAAGAATGCTTTTTAATGGAAATGCCATGTCAACATAATCTCTGAGATGGTTGTTTACCTACTGCAGATCCAGATTACATGTTCTTATCCGTTACGTGTACTGCATATATGTGATGCTTTTTCCCCCCGATGGTGAGCTTTTGTGAGCTTTACTCTGGTGGTGCTGAGGTAGGAAAGGTAAGACTTATAGGGTTCATATGTTAGCTACCAGAGATGTGGACTTGTGACTTGGACTTTAGTCAGACTTGAGTCACAAATTACTTGACCTGAGACTTGACTTGGCAATATCAGGAATGACTTGTGACTTGACTTAACTTGTACGCTATTGACTAGAGCAGGGGTTCCCAAACTTTACCATGACAAGGCCCCCCTGACATTAGCTTACTGTGCACCCTTTTCACAACTCAATGAATTTGGTGCATTCCTAAACCCATTCAAGTTGGCTACTACAGAAAGCACAATACAAATATAAACATTGTAAAGAAGAAAATGATTCCACTGGGATAGTTTAGCTTATTTTTGTCTATTTTGGCTACTCAAGTTATTCAATTTATTAAATTATTCATTGTATATCGCTATATTTTTCCTGCCAACATGCCGCGGCCCCCCTGGCATACCCTGGCGGCCCACCAGGGGTCCCCGGGCCACACTTTGAAGACCACTGGACTAGAGTCTTGACTTTACTTGACAGTTATAGCTTGCAGGGGCATGCATAGCAGATGTAATGAATTTATGACCAAAAGTAGTTGTCAAGATTGTGCATAGAATACCTGGGGACATGGACTTGGACTTGAACTGGCTTGGGCACGACTTGGACATGGACTTGACTTGACACATTTGGTCAAATGCGTCTTAACTTGTGATTTGACTCAGACTTGATTAGAAGGACTTTGAGACTTACAGTAGTTGTGACTTGCAAATTAATGATTTGGTCCCATCTCTGTTAACTACTAACACATGTCTGATGTCTGTCTGCATAAGGGACTCGTAAGACATGTGTTAAGCCGCAGGGGTTTTCAACCTTTTCCAACTTGGGGCCTACCTATGACCCGATAAACAATACAACTCAAATAAATCAACAGCAACACACACAGAAATGTTAATTTGATTTTCAGAAAATGATTTCAAGGCCCACTTGGAATACCTTCAGGGCCCACCAGTGGCCCACAGTTTGAGGATCACTGTGTTAAGGGCATACTAGGGCCTTATTACAATTTTGTCAACAATAAAGGCTGTATTGGCTGTGAACTTTGAAATTGAAGAAATTTGTGAATAAATTCCTAACAAATGATTGATTTTGTTTAACGCATGTCATTATGTCATCAAATATACATGCCATCACTTATACAGTTAGGCGTGTATTAGTGGCATGTGAACCTTAAAATAAAGTGCTACCATCAATGCCATAAATAAATGGAAAACTCTTCACTCTCATAACCGTAATTGCACAAAGTGCATCTGCATGCCTTTTATTTTGCCTTTGCTTTTGAGTGGCTATAAATAGTTCACCACTTAGCCAAGTCTAGGATCTTGATGAAACACACACAAGCAACATGATATTGCCCTATTGCACCTGACTGCATGACTCCGGGTTGGAAAGCCCATGCATACTCCGGCTGCCTAGCTGTTGATGCCTGACAGCTAATCATGAATCACTTCTTAAAATCAGGAGGGCGTATAAACCTGAGTCTAGCCAGCTGGAATAGCCAGAGTTTCCAAAAGATGTAACTCAATAAGGGCCTTGTTGCCATTATCAGATTGCATCACAATCAGTCAATCATTATCAGTATTGATAGGAACATCCAGTGATCATTATCCCAACTCAATCAGAGCATCACCATCAATATATAAAAAAATCTAAAATGTAAATGCCAGTATCAACCCACTAAGTGCAGAATTGTCATCCATGATGTATAATACACCACCGTTATCAGCATCATGACGAGCATCATCACCCTCATCAGAAGCTTCACTATCAGTATCAGAACATTATCATCATCATCATCATCATCATCATCATCATCAAAATAACTATCTATAGTATCATAACCATAATCAGAATTTCATCATCCTCTCCATCATCTCCACTGTCATCCACCACACCACCACAGAAGGGCACACTCCTCTGCAACAGGAGCCGTACTGGGAGCGAGAATATTCCGGAACTGAGGGAGAGAGCATGTTCCGGAACTGAGGGAGAGAGCATGTTCCAGAACTGATGACAGAGTGAGACAGTGTGTGACCATGAGTAACACCGTCAGCAGGTGGCAGGTGCAGTTCAGTCACTTCACAGTCAGCGTGAGCACAGACAGAATGGCAGACATATGGCTCACTTAGAACGTGTGAAGGAGGATGGATGGGTGT
The DNA here is from genome assembly GCF_034702125.1 of Engraulis encrasicolus. Taxonomy (NCBI): domain Eukaryota; kingdom Metazoa; phylum Chordata; class Actinopteri; order Clupeiformes; family Engraulidae; genus Engraulis; species Engraulis encrasicolus. The sequence goes on along the minus strand of NC_085867.1, from coordinate 26,636,973 downwards.
GTGTGTGTGTGTGTGTGTGTGTGTGTGTGTGTGTGTGTGTGTGTGTGTGTGTGTGTGTGTGTGTGTGTGTGTGTGTGTGTGTGTGTGTGTGTGTGTGTAGGTGTGTGTGTGTGTGTGTGTGTAGCATGTGTGTGCACAGTATGTGTGTGCCCGTTTGTTTAGGTGTGTGTGTAGGTGTATGTGTGTGTGTGTGTGTGTGTGTGTGTGTGTGTGTGTGTGTGTGTGTGTGTGTGTGTGTGTGTGTGTGTGTGTGTGTGTGTGTGTGTGTGTGTGTGTGTGTACGACTGTCATAACTTACCAGGTTGACTGTGAGTGACGGAGCAGACTTGCCCATGACCTGGGAGCGCATGCGGACCAGGTT
>NC_085867.1:26629112-26631612 GCF_034702125.1 Engraulis encrasicolus | reverse complement strand
CATTATTGCTTCAATTTCAGGCCGATTAAAGCATTCAATTGGGTAACACAGTGTACCTTTATCACAGAGATAGATCACAACACAGCCCTGTTTTGATTGCTTTCCCCTTCCCTCTGCATATGGGACTGCAGAATAAACAGAACTACTGGAATAAGCACACACTGACAACAGCTCTCAGATTCAAATGTAAAATACAGTACAAGAACGCCACCAGGTCTTTAATATTTCAACTACATTCAGAAACTGACATGAGTGAATTAATTTATACAAAACCGGCAGTCGGATGCTGACATCAGTCCTTTGATGCCTATAAAGACCAAAGACAGGCATTTCAGCATCCTCCTATCTACCATCTGAAATTTGTTAATATTTATGAGCCATTCAGTATGGTTCCAAAACGAATCGGCCTTATATTTGTCATTCACTTCAACAACCCCATCTCCACCACTACCATCTTCTTCACGCATCACCATCATAACTGTCATTGTCCTCAGATTCATCACCACCACCACCACCACCATCACCATCGTTTTCATCATCACCACCACCACCACGATCATCATTGTCATAACCATGCTCACTGCTGTCACTTCACATCATAATAATTTGTCTTTAGCTTAATCATCTTCATCCAAATCTGCAACTGCTCCCCTTCCTCCTGTAGGCTACTTACCAAGTATTGCAATCAATAAGCTCCAGTCAACTTACATTTCCCTCCTCATTACGTCTGTGGAGGATTTTTGTCTTGTTTCCACAAAAATGGGAATGGGTGAATGGGCGAACCTCACCGGGTCTTCTTCACCGCGTGTCAAGAAAGAGTTCACATACGGTGACCTATTTGTCAGTTTGCTGGGTCACATAATAGCAAAGAAATATCATTCAGTCGGTGAGGTTGAAACCGGTCTGTGTTTTTAGACTATGCCCCAGTGTACAATAAAGGGTTTTTAACTTAAACAACTTAATTTCTCCTTGACTCATGTGCAAGAGTTGCCTGAAGTAGGCCCAGTGGCCACCAAGTCTACGAAGAAGGGACATTTGTCTATTTGACTTCAAGAGTGGCAGCATAATTGGAGTTTACTGGTTCATCGTGAGTGCTCAGCATTTCTTCCCTCTAAAATGCAAAAGCACAGAGTACTGACACCATATCATATGCGGGCGCCGTGGGTTGGAGTCAGGACTGGGTCCTTTCCCAATCATTCACCGTCTCTCTCTCTCCCTCACTGTCCTCTCAATAGAAAAGGTATAAAAACTAAAGCCAATAAAACTAAAACAAAAAAAGCACACAACGCTGTATTGTAGTGGCAGTAAGGGCAGGCCAAGGCTCAGCAAACACAACAACAGAAAAGCCGGTCTATTTTATCAGCCTCACTCACTCCATTCCCTCTCTTTGTACCCTTGAGAAAGATAAAGAAAGAGCGGGAAAAGAGACAGTCTGTGAATCCATCTTTATTCATAGCGCCTTTCATCAACACAGACGTTTGAAATGCATCTGCGTTCCCTTTCCCTGCACTTTCTGCCGAGTCTTTGAAGAGAAGTGCCATAGGAGGAGAGACCGACTGAGACTGAGAGTGAACAGTCTGTCAGTGCGTGCGGCAGATTTTCCACGCATCTTTACCGCCAAGATTACTTCTGTTTGGCTCCCTATATTCTCAGCGTACTTCAAGAGGAAGCTCTTTATGTGTTTCTGGGTGTCTAAAGCCGAAAGACTTTACGGATCAGGTGGAAGATGGAAGGCGGATTTCATCTGCGCGCTGCTGTTCAGCCTTTGGGGAATTGAATTTATAGCGTTGGTATGATTCGCATGATATGCCATCTGCATGTGACTGCCCTGCCAGTGCTACCCCATCTGCTTTAGGATCTAAGCATGTCCTGCCTTTCCTCCTCACTGATGCAACCCAGGGGCCATAGCCTAGCAGTGAGCTGCAACATCAACATAAGCCATAGCCTAACTCTGAACAACATCAAGCACTTCACCACAACTCCACACTAAAGCAGGATGAAACACCTTTGCCCACAAGTTGATTTTTTTTCCCTTCTCTCCATCATCATGGATCTTTCATTTCATATCTCCCCCTCTCTCTCTCTCCATCCTTCCTTCTGCATTTTTCATTTCCCTCCCTTTCTCTCTCTCTCCTTCCTTCCTTTCCTCACTCTGTAACATTCATGTCTCTCTCTCTCCTTTTTCCTCTCCCTGTATGTTTCTCCATTCCTCCTTCTGTCTCTTTTCCTCTCCCTCTCTCTCTCTCTACCCCTCCCTCTTTCTCCCTCTCGTCCTTCCTCCTCCCTCTTTCATTTCAGTCTCCCTAGGTGACGGTGTGGTCTGCAGTCGCATCCTGTACAGTACTGCACGGCAGTGGTGTCAACAATAATCGATTCGGCAATGCATCGCAATGCAGGGGCAGGGCAATTCAATTCAATGCGGCAAGTGTCATAATCGATGCGGCATATTTTTTCAAGTTTCAATTACTTACGTGGATATTTTCGGAGGACATGAATGTTA
>NC_085867.1:26589112-26624112 GCF_034702125.1 Engraulis encrasicolus | reverse complement strand
TATCCGGCCACAACAATGAGCACTGAGATACAAAATACGATTGTGAGAGCCAAGAGGGTCGCGAGGAGCGAGACGGAGAGCACCACAAGCCAGCTTGTAACACTCCAAGTTGTTTTCAGGCTGGCCGGAACGGTGCTAGTTAGCCTGGGCGAAAGCTACTGTTGACTCAAACAGTCTGGCAAAAGCCAAGAGGAATACGTCTCTGTGGAGGGTAGGAGATGGTCTGACATTTGCATTCATTGGAGTTCCGAATTGAAATTAAAAACCCATATTGTGCTTTATTAGCATGACTGTTACGATGTAGCGTCGCAAAAGCATACAAATAACAAAACAAAAGTGTGAATATAGTTACCTTAACCAATGAGTAACAGACTTTGCGGGCGAGTTCTGCATCACCACTCTCAACTGTTTGCTGATTGGCTAAAAACACTGAGAAAACAGAGCTGGAGGCTTTTGCCAGACGATGTGCAGAACCAAAATATTTGGGTGGTGTACATAGGATAGCGTCACCAGGCTAGGTGCTAGTGCAGGCCCCCCAACAAACATCTCATTGCTGAAAGTGTCGTGGTCGTACAGCATTGTTGGGTTTTTTTACCATAGTGACCCGGATGAACCAAAGACCCAAGCACTCATAACGAAGGCAAGGGAAACATTTAACAGAGAGACCAGCAGGACAGCTGGTGTCCCAGATATTACATGGGAGTGCATTGAGGGGACAAATGAATCAATTCAGGCCACTGGCGGACTTATAGTCACATCGCAATGTGTGACAGAGTTCAAGTCTAAGCATACCATAGTCATAGCCGCAAAGTGCACATAGGGAGCATGCTTCACCACAGTTGCCAGAGGGTTTGATGAAGTTCCAGCTCGTAACTTCTCTCTCCCTCTCCCTCTCTCTTTCTCTCTCCGTCTCTATCCCTCTCTCTTTCTCTCTCTCTCTCCAAGAGGCAAGAACAATAGCAGTGTAAAGGAAACTGTCCTCCCAACCACAGAGGCAGCACACCACCACCAACAGACAGAAGCCGACTGTGACTGAGCAGCTCCTGACCTTCAACCACCAGGAGGTCGTACAGTACCAGGAAAAACACCCAAACACGACACTACCAACGCCAACACCAACGCCAACACCAACACTCACCACTTGACAGCCACTGATTCATCATCACCACTCAGTTTCTCCACAGAACAGAATCATGTGCTGTAAACACTTACCCGAAAGGGAGGGCAGTGCTACCGTGTGCTACCGACCATGACCAAACTGGATACCCATGTGTAAACAAAACCACATGGTGGCTGCTTAGGAGGAACTGCTGCTCTCATATAAAACAATACTGGGCCAAATCAAAGGACAGATAGGGGGGGGGGGGTTGTCCCACTCACAGCATGACCTAAACTTCTAGGAAAAGGGAAGCTTCTTAAAAATTTGCTTTTGCTCTGTTTCAGAAGAAAAACACATTTCATTTTTGGTTTGGGTAGTGACCGAAACCTCTCAACAAACACAATCACTTTTTTCAGTGTAGGGGTCAATTGTTCATATGTGGACAGAACTCACTCGGGCACAGAATACCAAGAGAAGTGCGCCAGTCAGGACAATCACGTCCACTGAGCCCCCTTGGGATTCCTTGAATTCCCTTTTGGGTTTTCCGCAATGGTGAAGGGAAATGGACAAAACCCAGTGTTACAAAAGACTGTCTTTTCCCTCTGGCTTGTTCCCTACCCAGCCCTCTCTTTCAATGGATGGCATGCCCGGAGTCTTTTTTTCATAGATTTTTTTGGGGGGGGAGGGGTGCCCTGTTATTCTGTGGTTGGTGAGAAGGTGTGCGCTTGTGTGTGTGTGTGTGTGTGTGTGTGTGTGTGTGTGTGTGTGTGTGTGTGTGTGTGTGTGTGTGTGTGTGTGTGTGTGTGTGTGTGTGTGTGTGTGTGTGTGTGTGTGTGTGTGTGTGTGTGTAAGGCCAGTCATGAGACGTTTCCTCCCATTCATCCATTCAAAACAGGGGCACCACTGCAGAGATGAGTAGCTGTCTGCCGGGCCGGGCGGCTCTCTGGCTCTAAGGCATGGCTGACTCCCAGGGTCCCACCAAAAGGAAAGCCGACAGCGGGAGGACAAAGGGGTCAGTTGTCCCAGGCCCATGGAGAGGAGGGGCCCAAAACCGAGTCCGCATTACATTGAATATGTATTTTGGGGCTTTTCAGATGACTTTGTCCCGGGCCCGATCACCATCAACGGGGCCCGCCACCACCAACTGACTCACTCACCCACTGCTGCCGTTTAAAACAAAGAGCTCATTGTTAAGACATAGTGAGCATAATGGATGAAAGCGCAAAAAAGTTGGACTTACACAACACTCATCCCTTCCTTCGCTTCGACTCCTAACCTTGCTCAAATAGCACCCCCCAAACAAGCTTCTCTACACAGCACATCAAGGCCTGTAGTTCACCCAGGGCCAAAGGGAGGATGGGCGAAGGGTAAAGGTGTGCTGTGCTGTCCTGTCCTGTCTCTCCGAAAGAAACAGAGGGAACAAAGGAGTCATCGCCCGCCGCCAACTTTCCACCAACGTCAAGCCCCAGGTGGGAAAAAATGCCAAGTTTGCAGCTGATGATTCTCCAAGCAAAGGGAAATGAGAGAGAGAGAGAGAGAGAGAGAGAGAGAGAGAGAGACAGACAGACAGACAGACAGACAGACAGACAGACAGACATAGAAAGAAAGAAAGAAAGAAAGAAAGAAAGAAAGAAAGAAAGAAAGAAAGAAAGAAAGAAAGAAAGAAAGAAAGAAAGAAAGAAAGAAAGAAAGAAAGAAAGAAAGAAAGAAAGAAAGAAAGAAAGAAAGAAAGAAAGAAAGAAAGAAAGAAAGAGACAAAAAAGACAGAATGCCAACTGTGCAGTTCTAATCAGCTGTTACCGCCTTAGGTGCCTAAAGCCAGATAGAAACTGCAGATAGAAACATATTCTGTCTGTGAGCAGTGAGCACCCACCATGCACCACAATGCCCTGCAGGCAGGTTTCTGATAGGGTGAATAAGCGGCCGCTATGTACTTCTCACTAGAGGAAAGTCAGCCACAAAATAAGGCACAAAGTGGATACATGTAGGAGACAAAGCAGACAGCAAAATTAATATACAGTATTAAAAACACATTATGTGCATGTATTTACTTACAAATCGGAATAACACACAGGAAAAACAACACTTCAGTCTCACTGAAGCTGTGAACTGGAGGTGAATTTGTTCTCATCATTCTCATTCCACTCCATATGGTGATTAAAAAAAAAACACATTCAGAGTACTACTCGGCGGCATGTTCTCATCTTCAATGGTACAGATAGTGTAGTGTAGAGCACAGTGCATAGATCTATACTTTGCTGTGAAGTGCAGTCTTGCGTTATGCAACACCACAGCTGTTTGGAAGGGACAGCAGCGTCATCAGCTCTCTCCATACCATAAGCACGTCGTCTGCATAAAGCTGCTCAAGTGCACAGCAAAGAGCGGATTTAATACCACCGCTATACCATTAATGATGTCACTATGGGGCAGCAAGTGAGAGAGGCGTCTCTTAACCCATTGATGCCAAGGCACATGCAAAAAATGCAAGCTGAATGCCTAAGCCCTTGTTTGGAAAGTTGTCCTCAGCCTAAAAACCTAAATATCTTAGCATCTGATGCACATAAAAACATGAAATAAGTTGCATTTAAACCCCATGACCCTCATCTTGCATTAGGATGTGCTTATTTAGCTGTAACATAGCTATATTTTTATTTAAAAAGCTCAAATATCAAGAGCCTGAATGCAGTGTACTGTACAGGTGTATGTGTCTCCAGGCACCAAAGGTTAAATAACATATACGAGTCATCAGGCTAAAATGGGTTAACTATAACATCCAAGCTCACTAATGTGTTTGCTGCTTTTACAGAGGCAACAAAGAGTTTTTTTGAGGTCATCGCCATTGGACTACTGTCCTACTGTGAAGTAGGGCAGGCCAATATTGTTTAGTGTTAAGTGAAGGCTGAAAGCTTATATGCATGATGATGCACACAGCCACACCCTACTAGTACATTATTATGGTGTGTTGTGGTGTCATTGGTTGCGTCAGGAATATGGTGTCATTAGGTTACGTCAGGTCGACTGGGGATTCACCCCAATGCTAGGATCAGTGATTATGACAGACATCAGAACCTCAGAGGTCATAAAAAATACATAGCACCATATTGATAAATGATAAATGATAAAAAAAAGTCTGTATCTGTTAACTGCCCTTTGACTGGGAATTTTTTATTCTGCTTATATTGATTGGATTGCTGATATTGAGAGCGGATCTATCAAACATTGTTGGGACATTGAGGACATTGTAATTGGAGTGGGCAGGACTCTCTCATCTAGGTCATGTGTCTGAATCATCGGAATTAATATTCATTTGTTTGATGTTGTCTACATGTCTTTCAGGGAAAGTGGTGGAGTTTCATACTATTTCATTTGTGTTAAGTTAAGCACACACAGGCAAAATTCACTGGTGTGATTTTCTTCCACATGAAATTGCCAAACCTCTCAAACGTACTATTAACCCCCCCCTCACACTCACACACAGTCACACCCACACACTCATACAGTCACATCAAATGAGCTCATTGTCCTGGCTCCACGCCAGTCCATGCCCTGTACCTATCTGTTCCAGGTACGTTCAATAAAAACAAACGAGAAGCCATAAAAACCCCATCATGCCTTGTGAAACTTGGCCGTGACGGCTCATGTGCTGTCTAAACATTGCTGCCTTCTGATGTTTACGATCATGTCTGTTACTGTTATATGCACCTCCAGTACAGTGTGTGTACCTCAAGTGGGATTTGGACAAGTTCTGTACAGTATATCAGTATGTTTAGCGGTACAGTTTATTTATAGTTTATGTATAGTAGTCAGTGGTTAGATTTTAGATTTTTAGTTTTATTGTAAAGTGCATTGTATTTGATATTCAATTGATATTCAATCAACCCAAAAGGACCCATGTTACTCCTCTATTTATTGAGTTGCACTGGTTACCGATCGCCGCCCGGATCAAGCACAAGGCATTGACCCTTGCCTACAAAACCATCACAGGAACGGCCCCAGCTTATCTGAAGGACCTACTAACGCCTTATGTTACTGGAAGAGATCTGCGCTCATCCAGCACAAGTCGTCTGGCTCTGCCATCCAGTCGCTCTAGGTACTCCCAGTCAAGATTGTTCTCCGTTGTGGTACCCAAGTGGTGGAACAGTCTCCCAGAGGCAGCAAGACTAAGCACCTCTCTTGCAGCCTTCAAGAAACAACTAAAGACATTCCTCTTTCGAGAGAATCTACTAGACTAATGATTGAACTGGCCTTGCCCCAGGGCAGAATCCTGACATGATGTTTAGTTTAGTTTAGTTTGTATGTGTGTTTTCTCGTTATTTCCTCTTTATTAAAAAAAATAAATAAAAAATAACCCCTCTTTGTAACTGCACTTGTTGTTCTGTATATCTCCTGTGCACTTTGTATTTGCTTGTGATGTTGGCTTGATTATGTCCTCTTCTGAAAGTCGCTTTGGTTATAAAGCGTCTGCCAAATGCAATGTAATGTAATGTAATGTAATGCAATGTAATGTATTTAGACGTACTGTACATGTACTTACATTGTATTTATATGTACATTGTTTTGTGCAGTTTTGAATGTAACTGTACTTATAGAATGACAATAAAACCATTCTCCATTCTATTCATCTATATTCTACAGGAGAGGCTGGGCAAAATAGCTCAAAAGAGGACGGTTGCCCATTGGCCACCGATGATTTATTGTCTCTGGGGGAGAGAGTGCTCCTCTCCTCTCCTCTCTTCTCCTCCTCGCTGTGCAGGTGTGACCACTGTGCCATGGACATTAATCATCGATCGAGATCGGTTTGTTTTATTAATGACGTCATTCCGTATCAGATTGGACTCCTCTGTGCGTTTATGATAAATCGGCGAGGACACCACACTGTAGGAGGTCCCACACACACTCGTGCACGCACGCACGTACAAACACACACACACACACACACACACACGCACGCGCACGCGCACGCACACGCACACGCACACGCACACACACACACACACACACACACACACACACACACACACACACACACACACACACACACACACACACACACGTACCTCCCCCTTTTGCTGTCTTCCCGTTGAAAGAAAATGTTTTTTTGAGAGCCATATTTGATTATTTGTTTGGCGTGACAAACGAGGCAAATCCATCATGGGGAAAGTAAACAAATGGCTTAAGAATTAAGTTAAATGTAAGCATCATTCCAGAGCGCCTGGGCAATACATCACCGCTGACTACTATTATTACCCCCGACCAACCATGTGATTAGTCCCGGAGGCCTCCCAGCACACACGCACGCACGCACGCACGCACGCACGCACGCACGCACGCACGCACGCACGCACGCACGCACGCCCTCTGGATCTCCCTCATACATAAACTTAATACCCAATAGCGTTCTAATACAGCACACACACAGATCCCTCATGGCACATTAACACGTGCACGCGCACACACGCGCACACACATACGCACGCGCACACACGCACCCGAAGGTAGCTATAACAGGTATAGCATAGACACACACAGACACACACACACAGACACACGTCCCCTATGGTATAACATCAGCCCAAAATAAAAGCCTCCCTAGGGCCTGTACATGAGGACTGTCTTGGTAACCATCGGCACCACACCAACGCTTTGTTTTTGGTGATAATTGCCTTTGTGACTTTGGTGTCTCTTCGGAGCGTTTCCAACCCCGACACCAGGCAGCAATACCTGTCCATTTCCCTGTGAGTATGTAACGGATGGCAACTAGCAGACTTCGGGGGTAGATTGTTAGTGTTTGCCTGAGGAGAATCCCACTGGTGGATCGAAACGTTGACAATTCACCTTTCCGCGGCCACCCCCCAAAATGATAACTGACCAATCATAGCATAGCAACAGTTACTAAGCTCGGGACCTTGGTCAAGCCAGCCATTTTCATGAATGGAAGTCTATGAGAGAGATCCCGAGTTTGGAAGATAAAATGAAATTTTGCGCGTATGGCGTGTGTAATTCCGACAACGGAGATACAAAAAAGTTGGAGGGAGGGGTTACATTTCATTCCTTCCCAAAACCAAAGACCGAGATGGAGAAATTTCTGCTGTGGACTAAACAAGGTGGACTACCCCACCACCAGCAGCATGTAAACAGAAGCCACTATGCAAGCTAAGGTAAGCAGCTATTTAATGTCGCTAAAATCCACCTACCTCATTGAAAACGTGATGATACCACTACTTCAAATACAATTTAGTAGCACTACCTTGCATTTTTGGGCAACTAGAACTGTGTGGATGATCATAATAGCACATAGCTGGTCTGGATTGAATGGGTTAGCCTCATTTAGCATAGGCTAACTGTAAGTTTATTGTCACTGTTGACTGTTCTGTTCATATTGTGCATGCATGCAAGTAGCAACCAAAGTAATGTTAATGTTGTGTACAGTTGAAAAGTTTATCTTGTACAATGGCATTTAAAGTGGTATGCCATCAGCTATGCTGGGCAAAGTATTCTGCTATTAGCGTTAAAATCCCACCTCATGTAACCATTGCAACTGAACTGAGATTGAATAATAATTAATAGTATTGATTTAAGATCCCAGATGTGCTGTACTTCACAATGTGCATTTTATTTTAGTGCCTTCAATCAGAGATGATTTAGTTATAGGCCTACATTGCAACATTAATAGAGATTGTTGTACCCAGTCATCGTTCTCAAAACATCAACAACACATCTTAGCCCTACACTAACATGCATCAACCTTGCATTACTATGAAAATGTAATGGAAAGTCAAACTGATTGTTTACAGGGTACGAGGAGAGAGCTCAAACTCCACTGAACACCTTGACACTGTGGAACAAAGTGCTTCAAACACCAGTGACCATGGTGTGTGTGTGTGTGTGTGTGTGTGTGTGTGTGTGTGTGTGTGTGTGTGTGTGTGTGTGCGAGCGAGCGAGAGAGAGATATTATTTATATGCAGTTTGCTAACTTTTCCTGTTGTTGTTGTTTGTTGTTTACAGATCCCACCACTGATCATGGAGATGAGCTTCAGATGTTGAGGGACATGGTGGCCACTCAGAAGGCTGAGATAACCAAGCTGACTGTACAACTAGAGGCAAAGGATGTCCAGCTCCAACAACTTAGATACAAACTCCATTTACACACTACTTTGGTGTTAAAACCAGAGTCTGTGCATGAAAGTGATGTGTTAGGCTATTTCCAGTAGGCTACTGCGCTTGATTCACCTTTGAGCAGTTTAATACCTTGTTGTATGAGCTCAACATTTTAAATAATCCAGGTACAGTGGCACACCAGACCTTCCTTTGTGTAGTGAGCTGTTATTGACACTGATGACATTTAGACAAGTATTTGGTTACAAAAGATTCCACATCAGTTTACAGAATGTGAGCACAATATTTAATCAGTCAACATCAGCCCTGTGTGTATTTATTGTGTATTATGTATTGATTATTTTGTTATTGTGTATTAAATACCATCCATCATCATGCATATTGTCATGACCTGTGTATTTTCATTTTTTTGCTTAAATGCTTTAAACCCATTTCATGTCATGGTGAATTACCTGATGACTTAAGCCACTCCAAGAGGGTATGTGTGGTCTGCAACAACAGTGATGTCCACAGGAGGTTTGCACCAAATAGCTCAGGTGTTCCTGTCTGCCTTTGTACAGTAGGAGAGCCAGTTTGTCACCTGTCACATTGAAGTTCCAAGGGGGAGGGCAGTAGGCCTACAACGAAATTCTCTCTAACTTCCACTGTTTACAATGTAGCCAATGTATTTGTAGATTACTGGACATATTTATTTATCTATTTACTGAACTGTAGGCTTACTGGTTTCCTAGTGACCGTAAGAGACACCTTATAGAAACACCTTTGCTTTTGGAGCAACCACAGATGACACAGGCACTGGTTTTATTTTGGTATCATTGTGCCATTGCTGTGTGAAGCTTGTGGAGGATTGGGGTTCCAAAGGGTTGCCTTTCACTTGCATGAGGTCAAATGTGTTGAACAAGCCAAGTCAACGATGTGGGAGCAATAGACTGGAGCGCTACAGGTGGGAATGTTTAAATTTGACATCTGTTACCATCACATGGGTTTAATGCAACAAATATGATAATCATGTGCATTTTAATGCAACGTGTGATAAAGGTGACCTACCCTGCTTTAGGTCTAGGCCTACATAAGCACTGCTGCTCTTGTAAATTATTAGGTGCTTGCCTCTTACATTGGGATCTGTAGGCTTTACCCTCTGTCTCATCTGGCTACAAACACAGCATATAATGTTGTGGATGTAGCCTTCATAATCCTGTTGCAGACCTTTTTGTCAACTTTTAGCTTATAATTCTGCTGTTTCTCAACAAATTGCTTGTGATTTCCATGGGCAGAGCCGAAATTGACGGGTGAAAACATGTCGCATGCCATTCATTCTAATGCTGAGAACCTGGAATACGTGAAAGCTTGACTCGCATAGCAACCGTTGCTAAGGGGGGGAGGAGTTTGCGGAAAGGTCAATTGTATAGAGAAAGAAATAAAGTTGATCTTTTTGGAGGTCATTCCCAGTGTGCAGACCAATTCATCACACTGTAGATTGTTAGTAAACTACCCTCCCAAAGCCTCGGTAGTGCGGTAGTGCTGAGCTAACGGCCTACACCTTTAGCTCAAGGGTATCGTACCTCCCATACCAAACTGCAGTCTGTAACTGGAAGGGCCTGAGAGGCACACTGTGCAGGATGGCCTCGATTAAAATTACACCCTCATTCACAGTACCGTAGCAGTCAGTGTAGCAACATAAATAATAATAAAATGCACAAGTTGAATTGAGCTGACTTTATTAATCGTCAAGGATTTTTTTTGTCACCTCACCAACAAAATAGTTTCCACAGCCTTGGCCGAGGCTCAAACAGCTAAGGCACCATACTATTACACCGGGGACCCAGGTTCGATTCCAGCCCAAGGTCATTTTTTGATCCTCCTCATCACTCTCTCTTCACCATTTGGGGCTCAAATGCATGACCAACCAGATTTAAAATAATAATAATTTCCACTTTCGGATTTTGTCAAAGCCCTTATGAGTTGACTTTAAGGCCCGTGTCAGAGCGGCAGCATGTAGAACGGGCTTATGTAACTTGGCACTGAGGAGCCACTGCCTTGACAGATCTGCTAGGCTAAGCTAAGCTAGGTGCCAAGAGTAGGGAGCGGAGAGCTGAGGGCTTATGGCCAAGGTGCTAAAGGCGGTGTGAAAAGGTGGACACGACAGTCATCCCATCTCAATAGGGCACTAGACTCTAGCCAAAACACCCAGCGAGCCAAAACACCCAGGCAGACAGACATTCATATGCCGCACCCGCCCCTGAGCAGCTCAGACAGATCCAGAAATGACACGCTGGTGTTGTTGACCCGCTAAGCGCTTCACAGACACACACAACCAAACGGACCAGACAAGAGAGAGCATGTTAAGCCAAACAAAGCAAAAAAAAAGGTGAAAAAAGAGGCAAAACATCTCTACTTGTCTAGTTATGCATTGAAAAAGGAATGCTGTTCGGAGCAAGAGGTGAAAGGTGGAAAAAGGATTAAGTGGCAGCACGCCACGGGGTGATAATCATACTGAGAGGTCAAGAGTTCAAGCAAGGGATTACTCACACATAGGAATATGAAAGGCATCGTCTTACCACAACTCATTTAAATGCATAGATCTGTTCACCAAACTACATGTTATAATCCAAAGCATAAGGTGAAATGAGGGTCAGGTAATGTTACAATAAATAGAATACACAATACAATGCATTATAAAACATAGTCTCACATTGCTGCTACAAAGAAATGTTGCCGAGTAGAGCTGAGCTATCTCAAGTTATCTTAAGGGTGATTTATTTCTAATTAAAGAACCATTAGCCTGTAACAGGCTGCATCAATGAAGAGATTAGATGCGGTAAGATGTTGGGTGTCACATGACCTCTTTGGCCTTCTGTGGAAAATATCCTGAGACTAGCCGGCCTCCGTCACTTACATCATTCCAACTGCAATGGACCGGCCTCAGCAACACTCCACAGCTAGGGTGTGCCATGGGTGTACTAGCCATCTTTAAATTTGGACGTTCTTCAACCGACCAAGACCAGATTAAGTGGATTTCTTTCACTAATGAATTCACAATATATACAGTATTTTTTTAAATGAGCAAATATTTCGGGCTCTCAAACTGCATTTGCAACAGTTCTTAAACTCTAATCAAATTGCATCACAGTTAACACGACGTCTAATTTGAAAATGGCTTAATCTCTTCACTCGACACAGTATAAATAAAATATTAATCCCTTCTCTCGGCACAGTATAAATAAAATATTAATCCAAGTTAATCCCAATTAATCCTAGGAAAAGGGCTCTAACAATTAGATTAGCGATTGACTTCAGAGCGAGCTAACTAAACTTGGGTTTTGTTGACAAGGCAATAGGACCTCAGGGCCTATTCAAGACCTAACAGTGTTGAGGGAGCATGACAGGTAGCCAGACCGTGCCCTCCTAGTGACGCAACAGCTTCAGCGTTGCCACCAGTCAGGTCAAGAGCAATGCAAGTACTTTCCGAGTTCCTGCAAATATGGGAACTTCTCCCACTTTGTTGGGAAGCAAACAATCATTAGCAAACCAAGGGAGGCCATTTGGGAAATCCTGTTTGGGAAATGTAAATTGTTATGTTCTTGGTCAGACCAAGTCTCGAAGAGATTTGAAAGTCGATGATTATCAGGCTACATGACAGGAGGAATCTGCCTCACAAGCAGCAACTAAGGCATAAACAACACACTGTAATTTAATTACGTCATTCCATCAGACAATGCAGTTATTTTAAAACAAACACACAAATATAAGGGCCATTTCTCTCTGTGTTGCTATCTCTTTACTTCATCTCTCAAACGATAGGATCAAAGACCCTGGACGTGATGACAGCCATCTGTAGATGCTTTCAGAGGTGTTCACTCTGGGCTGAGACAGCAGGAGACCATGCCTGAGGCTACAGAGAAATATGTCTGATAAACCCGACAGCGCAGTGGAAGACAAAAAATTCACACCTTTCTGTATCTGAACTTAAGGGGGGGGGGGGGGGTTGTGGGGGTATGGGGAGAGAGAGAGAGAGAGAGAGAGAGAGAGAGAGAGAGAGAGAGAGAGACAGAGAGAGAGAGAGAGAGAGAGAGAGAGAGAGAGAAATGGACGGATCCAGCAAAAAAGTAGAGTGAAATCTCTCTACTTGGTGTCAATCTCAGACTTGCACTTCCAAGGATTTTGAACTTGGACATGGACACATGGGCCGTTCACCTCTGAATAATCCAGTTTCTGCTGTCTGTGATAGTCAATCTGTCATTCTTTTCACTGTATGGCAAAATCCTCTGATGAAGAGGAGGAGGAGGTGGAGGAGGTGCATTTGTGTCCCGTGTTGCCAGATTGGGCTACTTGGGATGGCCGTGTGCGGGTAAAAACAGAAAAAAATGGCCATTTGGTGTTTTTTTCGTACGTTTTGGGCCCATAGAAGTCAATGCAATTTGTTGAAATTGGGCAGAATTTAGCGCATTTTGGCGGTTTTTGATAACCTTTTGGGCGGGATTTGATCAGACACATCTGGCAACGCTGTTTGTGTCTGTGTGTCTGCATGTGTGCATGCATGTGTGCGTGCGTGTGTGTGTGGATGCATGCGCATGTAAAAGCACAGGGGAGGGAGTGCGTGCAGAGGAGGTTAGCAGGTTTGTTTGGGAGTATTCTTCTCTGGCCTCAGCACATGATCTCTGCCACCAATCCTCTGTGTAATGTCAAGACATGGCTATGTTTTCACAGTAAATCATACACTCACACATACACACACACACACACACACACACACACACACACACACACACAAACACACACACACACACACACACACACACACACACACACACACACACACACACACACACACACACACACACACACACACACACACACACACACACACACGTACACACGTACACACACGTACACACACGTACACACACGTACACACGTACACACACGTACACACACGTACACACACGTACACACACGTACACACACACACACACACACGCACACACACGCAAGCACGCACGCACACACGCACACCTGGACCATCCCACACAAACAACACTCAGTCCTTTTAGGCTCACAGATATGTTTATTGTGCATACTGCTTGGCTCACAACGTGTCTACTGGCTCCTCTCCTACCAGCCCTTCCACTGAAGTCATTGGCCAAGCAACAAGGGCATGTTTCGGGAACGAGGAGATGGGTGTGTGTGTGTCTGTGTGTGCGTGTGTGTGTGTGTGTGTGTGTGTGTGTGTGTGTGTGTGTGTTTGGAAGGGGGGGGGTCTGTTCGATAAGCCCTGTTCAAACCTTGGAGTCCAACAAAGTCAACATGTTGTAAGACTCAGCGTAGCCCTACTGTAGTGTGGTAGCAATGCCACGGTCCTTATCTTATTTTCACACACACAGGGCTTCTGGACAGGGTTCCCGTTTAACGAGCCTGACCTAGACACGCAATCAAGCGCTCTCTCTCTCCACGTGACAAACACAGGTGACAAGTGGAGCGAGTGAAAACAGTAAAGCCGGTTCAAAACAAATAGCTACTGGTCAACGCAATGGCGCTACACAAGACATACTGTATACCAGAGGTACAAGTAGGCATACAGTGTAATTATAAGTAGGCCTATAGGCACAGCCTTTAGAAATACACACACGGATTAATGCACAGGCAAGATATGGCTGCAGCCTAGGGGCCCCCACCTTCCTAAATATAGTAGCTTATCTTATATTATATTTGTTCTGACCTCATGGCGGGCCAAATGTTTACAATGGCCGGGCCGGATTTGTCCCGCGGGCCTTTGTTTGGAGACCAAGGCAGTACAGGGTAAAATTTGTGGCAGGTTTGTGCCTGCTATTGAGATTGTCACCTCTGGGTAGTCCATGAGGCACTCCGAGGGACACAGCAGGGATTGTGTGCGAATGAAAGATTGGTACATGCTGCCCCTGTATTACTGTCAGCCAAAATGAGTGTGATCACAGCAGCACGGGAACCATGGACATCTGTATGTATGTGTGTATGTGTGTGTGCGCGCGTGGGTGCGCGTGTGTGTATGTGTGCGTGTGCGTGTGAGTGTGCGTGCGTGTGCGTGTGCGTGCGTGCATGCGTGCGTGCATGCGTGCGTGCATGCGTGCGTGTAGCTTGCCCAAACCTGCCAGGTACAAATTGTAAGGAAAAAGAGAAGGTACTGTACTGAAGATGCAAAGGAACAGAACAATACCAGAGGAAGTCTGAAAGGAGAGATACAAAAGATGAAAGAAAACCAGAACACCTGAAGAGGCGAAGAGGAACAGGAAGGAACAGAGTATTACAAAAGCACAGAGAAAGATGAGAGGTAAGGAAAGAGGCAGAGAGAGAGAGAGGAAGAAAGAGAGAGAAGGGGAGATAATGGAAGGGAGACAGAGAGACAGAGAGAGAGGGAGAGAGAAAATGAGAGTGAAGTGACAGAGAGAGAGAGAGAGAGAGAGAGAGAGAGAGAGAGAGAGAGAGAGAGAGAGAGAGAGAGAGAGAGAGAGAGAGAGAGAGAGAGAGAGAGAGAAAGAAAGAGGAGAGTGCTCATTTTCTGGAAATAGCTCTGGCAGCCCCATCAACCCTCAGAGGTGCTTACTGGCACAGTGCAGCAGGAGTGGGACCCCCAGGGGGGGCATGGACTACTCAGGCCCCATGGGGAGCGTTACACACACACACACACACACACACACACACACACACACACACACACACACACACACACACACACACACACACACACACACACACACACACCTCCACCACCACAAGTCACATCAAAAAAGGTACAGTGCTATTCACTCATTTCAGCATCGTCACAATGCTCCATCATCTTGTGTGGATGCTCTCAAACACATTCTTTTTTCTACTATACTGATTATTCACAAAACAGCACCACCCAACTTTATACATTGTGTCCCTCTTACGTGACCTGCTGTTACTGAAGTGTTTGTGGTAGCGACGGGAGAGGTCAAAGCTCACCATACCATATCCTCTTATATCATCTTACATTTAGCAAAAGCACATTTAGCACAGCTGCATTTCAATTCTTATTATTATTCATATTTAAAGGTCTAAAATGCATAAGCAACAAAACAGAGGACAGCATCTGTAGGCTGTTATAAAAGCTCAACAAAAATATGTAGTGCATTATGGGAAAAAATGAGCGTTCTCTGACCCCTGATTATATACGTACAGCACTTTTTCATTTCACATGCTAATGACACACAACAGAGAGGGCTACTGAGAGGGCACACAAATAATGGGACTTATTAACACCCCATAATCACACGCCCACCATGCAACACACCTCTCTCTCTCTCTCTCTCTCTCTCTCTCTCTCTCTCTCTCTCTCTCTCTCTCTCTCTCTCTCTCTCTCTCTCTCTCTCTCTCTCTCTCTCTCTCTCTCTCTCTCTCACTCTCTCTCTCTCTCTCTCTCTCTCTCTCTCTCTCTCTCTCTCTCTCTCTCTCTCTCTCTCTCTCATTATCTCGAGTGGATCAGAGTGCCGTTTCTGTGGTTGCTGTTCTTCCTCATGTTGTTGTGGCCATTGTTGTTTACTTTAAAAACACACCAGCGATGATGGTGGTATCTCCATGCAAATGAGAGACACAGCCCTCTCCACCATCACCGACCCCAGTGTGTTATGTAAGCCTGTAGTGGACACTTACGACGACTATCTTTTTTATTTCTCCCCTCTTCAGCACTGAGGAGAGAGGAGAGAGACGGACATCAGAGAGACAGATGCATTAGTGCACCGTGTACACCGATCTCTTTATAGTTAGACCTGTTGCTTGTTTTCCAGTGCCCCCCGTCTGTGCCCATGGTATTAATACACTGGGGAAAAGATGAAAGCTCAATATGTTACATAACGATTAGATCATCGTTTGATCAGCGCTCTGCTTTGTGTGAACTTTACATCACTGATTCGTCAACCTTTAAGGGGCTTTTGACAGATTAAGCTGTTTGTCCCTGATGGCAGATGACAATATACATTGTTTGTTTGTTTACATTGTTATAGGTCACCCACTATTTTCCTGCTCTTTATCTGTTAACATTACTTGTCTAGGCCTACTGCTGTGCTCTGTGCTTGCCTCACCCAGGGTAATTTCACCTTTGCTAGTCTGTTTCTCCCTTAATATTGGTGTCAGTTTCACAAAAATGCAGTTCTGGGGTGCTACCTTGCTACTAAACAGGCACGGCGAGTATGATTGAAGTCCGTGTCTGTCGGGTCCCAAAGTGTCTTGATTTCACGTGAAATGACCCCCCTGTACTTGCTTGAATGTACTACTTGTAAGTTGCGTCTGCGAAATAAATGTAAGGTAATGTAATGTAAGATAAAACTCCAAATGGAACATAGCTGACATGGAGCAGACGGAGATGAAACTCTCCTATTTTAAAGCCTTTATAATGTAGTAACAGACTAAACTAAAAATGCACTCAGAGGGTGCAGACCTCCGCCAAGGAAGCAGTTTGATAGAACATTGAGTATGTAACACTCTATTTTTTCAAAGTCTTTCTGGCCTCTTTTTGTGGAGTTAGACACTGGAATGTCAAAATCAGCCCCATCCCAAAATGGTTCATCGTGATCCAGACCACCACCAAAATGTTATCACTTATTCTGTTGGTCATTTCCAACAACTCGACAAAGTTTCATCCAAATCTGTTCTTAACTTTTTGAGTTATCCTGCTGACAGACAGACAAACAAACAGACAAAAAAACAGACAGACAAACTAACACAACTTACGCCTTAATATGTAACCAGATCATACAATATTCCCTAAAGAGGTACTACAGCAACCACACAACCATCTCTGCTGCTGTCAGTTTGCACAGATTAAGAAGAGGACACATAACATACTTGAACCATTAGATATATTCATTTCCCTTTCTAAAACCAAAAAGAATGACAACATTTTCTGAACGTGTAAAATGTTTGAAAATATATGCATGTCCATAAGCATTTTCTATTTACCCTGGCAAGCTCAGTCATTGTAATTATGCTGAAACACTTAACATGATAATGCTCTTCATGATACGGCAGGGGTGATAACGTAATCAGTAGCTGTGGAGGACTATTACTAGATTCATTACCATAATTGAAGTTACATAACATTGCTGAAGACTTGAATAAAATGAATGACACAAAATATTGGTAAGTACTTCCTTTTGATCAAAACTGGTAGAACACAACCTCTAAAAGTACCGAATAACACCATTCACCCACTTGAAAACTTTCAGGATTATGACAGTTGGCATCATGAATAAGATCAATTGATTAACAATCTATAGGCCCTGGTTTCTGCCACAAGGTTGTACTTTGATGTCACCACACCAGGAAACAAATCGTGAAACCCTGAAAAAAACCCAAAATCTTTGGTATTTTGAAACAAACAACAAACCTTTAAATGTACGGTATACCTGCATATATAATATGTATATTTCAAGCTGTTTTATTTTGTTTGTTTTTGTCCTATTTATCCATTAAACAACAACTAACCATAAACCATCAGAAACACATGCATACTGTACACACACCATCCACCTGCTGTTTCCTTATAAAAAGGGCAAAGTCCTCACCCCTCTTACAGTACCATAAATTCAAAGCCACATTAGAGATAAGAGTGATGTCACGCAGCTCATTACACTAAAAAGTGATGATGGGAACCTTTTCCTGTGCAAGAGGAATAACACAACCAAGTCAGTCGCGGCCTAATGATTAGGGAGGTGGTCTTGAGATCAGAGGATTGCAGGTTCGAAGCTCACCCTTACCGCTCACTAAACCTCCATCCATGGCCCAGGTGCCAATGAGCAAGGCACCTAAACCCACATTGTTCAGAGACTGTAACCAGTACCCTGTTAGTAACTGCAAGTGGCTTTGAAAAAAAGAGTCATCCAAGTGTAATGTAATGTAATCTCCTCTGAAATACGGTTGATGCAGAATCCTGACTTGCTCATTGCTTGTTTGTGGTGGGTGTTTTTTTCTGTTCTCCAGGCTGTTATGACTTATGTGTAACAGGTTTGATTTCTTCCACTTGCCACTGTGTATATTGCTGGTGAAATGTTACGCTAGCCCACTAAGAGCGCAAGTGGTTATGGGAACGAAGCGCTGGTATCTTTCAGTTCGTTTTGGATATGTAATTTGTGTTTTTGTAATGTTTGTTTATGGATTCAGCCCCTTATTTCAAGATACTCTAAATGTACCTAGATCTACCTGTAGACAACAACTTACGAGAGTGTAACGTTGTGTGTTCGGGTGCATTTGCTCCGTGGTTATAGATCTGGCTTATGAAGATCATGTAGTATAAATGAATGCTGACATTTCCTTTGTTTCATGCTACTATTTTTAGCCGGTGCCCTGGACGATATGCAGCCCGTCCTCAACCATGTCTTAATGTCCTTTCTTCAGAATAAAAGAAGAACAGATTGAAAACACAACGCAAGGTCTCGTCTGTTACATATGCATAGCCAAGGTGAATGCTACAGGGCGTAATGGTGGAGGTTTCTTTGAAACTCTTCTGCATTGTGAAGCCCTTCCAGTGAAGCACTTCATTTTTTACTCCCATGTTCTCTATGCACCTTTTGCCTCCATGTGTAACTCCCCTTGATGAATACAGTACTTGCCACTTTGTCTTCCCACTTCACCTCCCTATTTCAGCAGCTACCTGTATCACATTCCCCTTGATAACCAGAAAGGGTCACATCAACAACATCCGTCCCGTCCGTATTATGGGCCTTAAGGTGTCCTGGAATTCCGCAATGGAAGACCTGTGGAAGTGTGCATGACTACCAACCACTCAACTGGTGCTTAAGACGCCGGGTTCATTTCAGCTGCACAAACCTGAGAAGAGAGAGCAGCGACCAGCGAGCAGCACAACACCGGAACACAAAAATTACCACATGAGATGACCCAGCATGCCCTGGGGGCCGCGAAGGTTATTTTTCCGTAACGCGATCCGCCAGTCACGGCTATGCGCTGGCTATGTTATGCCACCACCACTGCACCGCGCTGCAGCGGCTGCTAGCTAGCAAACACCATGTTGGGCAAACGGAGTCGGAGGCAACCCTGTCATCTCACATTTCTCTTCACTTCTGCTGGCGTCACAAATCAGTGACCTGACACCTGAGAACCGCTAGACTAGCAAGCATGGCCTCGGGCACGTGTTCAAACCCTGCAGCTCTGGTACTAGACAACCTACTGACACCTTTCCTTCCTGAAGCTCTTGCTTGGGTTCTCTGTCTCGTTCCTTCTTGCTCTCTATTTGTTTGTTTGTATGTCTCTCCCTCTCTGTCTCTCTCTGGACTCAGTATTCCATTACCTAGTATATTGAAGGTCTAGTGACACAGCTTGCCCCTTGCATGCAATCATTCGCTCCCTCCTTCCTCAACAGCTCTTCCTTCAGGTTCTCTCTCTCTCTCTCTCTCTCTCTCTCTCTCTCTCTCTCTCTCTCTCTCTCTCTCTCTCTCTCTCTCTCTCTCTCTCTCTCTCTCTCTCTCTCTCTCTCTCTCTCTCTCTCTCTCTCTCTCTCTCTCTCTCTCTCTCTCTCTCTCTCTCTCTCTCTCTCTCTCTCTCTCTCTCTCTCTCTCTCTCTCTCTCTCTCTCTCTCTCTCTCTCTCTCTCTCTCTCTCTCTCTCTCTCTCTCTCCAAGGATAGGCAATGCCAAGTGACACGACTAGCTTCCTTCATGCACTCATTCTCCTTTCTTATCCTCTCTGGCCTTCGTTCTCTCCGCATGTCTGTCTCTCTCCCACCCTGGCTCTTTCTCTCTCCCACTCTCTCTCGCTCTATGTCTCTCTGCGTTTGTGTGTTTCTCTCTGTGCATCTGCCAGCAGAGTTGCAGCAGCAGTGTTGAAGGACCGGACCTGCCAAGTTCACTCCCCATCAGAGGATCCACATGGGGGTGAGATGTGCAGAATGAAAACCAAACACACCGCCCCATATCAGGAGGGGTAAGGAGGGTTTTGATCACTGACGTACATATTTAATATACGTCAGTGGTTTTGATAGCAGGGCACAGCGGAGCCCAGGATCAACTGCTGTCTCCCTTCTTCAGACAAGAGGGAGACAGAAACCTTTACATAAAGTTTAAACTTTACATAAAGTTATTACCTCCACATGACAATATTACATGTATGTATTACTTTTAATTACTTTTACATTTATTTGGTGCAGTGCGTCATTGTCTTCCTACCTGAAATTGACACTGGCACCATACTAGGCAAATGCCAGTTAACAACAAACTAGAAGTTTGCTTGTTAAGTGTTGGACAAAAAAATGATAATTTAGCATCGAGTGGCATGGTAGTGAATTTTAACATTTTTCTGTCACAGACTTTGTGCTTCAGTGTTGTCAGTGGCTGCCCCATGTTCAATTAGCTTCCACCACTGTTGCTGGTGGTTGGTAGAGTGTGGTCAGCACTGGAAGGCGAATGCTCTGTGCTCTTATCATTTAGCAGGCGCTGCCCGCTAAGCCATAACCTTTCGTTATGTCCACACACATATCCACTAAAAGCCGGATCTTGTGAGCCTGCGGTGTTAAAACCTGAAAGAAATGGGATTGATGGCTTCTCTCTCCCTCGTTCTCTCTCTCTCTCTCTACGCCTTTCCCTTATTCTCCGGCTGACCAACTGACGCTGATCAAACACACACACTCCCTTATCTCCACTATAATCCTCAAGGTTAGTCCCGTAAGGTCGGCCCGTAGGGTACAACAGAAATTGCAGAAAGAGATAGTCAGAGGAGGTCTGCTCAGCTTCGCATTAGGTGCTTTGGTAACACTTCACAATAACCTTAACGCTAAATGGTTAACTAATGGTTAACTAATGTTAACTAATGGTAAGGTATTATTATGTCCCCTGGAAATTGGGGGGTGGGGGGCATAAGCTCTTCTGCACAATCGTGATTAATAATCGTGATCATGATTTTGATATAAATAATCTTGATTATATTTTTTTCCATAATCGTGCAGCCCTAATATATTATTGTCATCAGCAAATGTTCAGTAAATGTCATACAATTGATGTAATAATGATATATCAATGCTTACAATAGTAGGCCTATTATAGAAGCACAACAAACCATTAGCTAACCATTAGTTAACCATTTATGTTATTGTGACGTGTTATCTGTGCTTTTATATTGCTATAATGTGTAAACCCGCAGGGCAAACAAAACAGCATGTGCACAGCGACTGCTCCCCAACCAGTCGGACCACTACAGATGACATACTTCTATTCATTATGCCAGTATGGGTGAACAGCACAAAACAACATGTCTATGTATAGTCAAAACAAGTTGAGCAAAAAAAAAAAAAGGTAATTTCCCTGCAAAAATCTGAGAGTGAAAAAAAAAAAAGAGCAAGGGAGAGAAAGTGTGTGTGTGTGTGTGTGTGTGTGTGTGTGTGTGTGTGTGTGTGTGTGTGTGTGTGTGTGTGTGTGTGTGTGTGTGTGTGTGTGTGTGTGTGTGTGTGTGTGTGTGTTTTTTCAGCATTTTTTATGTCATTTCCCCCACAAAGTGACAAAGCGAAGAAAAAAAAGTAGGTTGGTCTAACTGGCTTTACTGGATTAAAAGAGGCTGACCACACCAACAGGATACAGACCGCCGGTTACGTACATGCATGCACGCCACGTCTGACTCTTGTGTGCATAGTTACAGAGACCCAGATCTCAGCAAGCCAAGCACTCAGCAGCAGCCATTCCAACCACCATGAGCTACTCTGGGGGACTCCATCTACATCTCCTGGGCTCTGGCTCTGGGCTCCATGGCAACACGCAGTAGAACCCTCAGCGGTGGC
This sequence comes from Engraulis encrasicolus, assembly GCF_034702125.1. Lineage (NCBI taxonomy): Eukaryota > Metazoa > Chordata > Actinopteri > Clupeiformes > Engraulidae > Engraulis > Engraulis encrasicolus. The sequence continues at coordinate 26,602,127 of NC_085867.1, read as the reverse complement.
CCTCGCTCCTGGAGCCACAGGCTGCATTCTTTAGAAGGTTTTGGAAGAATTACGACAGCCAAATAACAGCCTGCCTGCCCAGTGTGCGCTCTCCGAGAGACAGAGGCTAAGGCAAAGAACAGTGGCAGAGACTGAGACAGAGGTTCTTCATCAGCATAGTAACACATGGAGGTACAGAGGTTTTGGAAGAATTACGGCAGACAAATAACAGCCTGCCTGCCTGTCTCTCTTCTTCCCCAGTATGCAGTCCAAGGCAGTGTGTTTTTTGTCTTGTGTACCCAACTAAGCCCTTCTGTCGTATAATGAGTCCCCCCTAACTCATGCTCTATATCTTGTTCAAATATGAAAGTTCAGAAAACTCGAACGAACCAGAAGGCGCACTGGGCGAAAGGCGTTGTTCGCTCCAAGAAATAAAATAAGACAAAAAAGTAATCAGTGTGTGGTGCTTTCTGAACTTTTATCAGATACAGAGACTCTTTGTCATCTCTTAAGGCTCTTCATGAACATAGTACCCATCCTTCCCAACCAGTACATCGTCCAAGAGTGAGAGGCACAGGCCAAGGACAGAGGCACAGGCAAAGGACAGAGACAGAGACAAAGTCAAAGTCCAAGACCAAGACAGAGACAGAGAGAGGCTGTTCATCAGTATAGTAGTAACCATCCTCCCCAGAGCCCCCAATGGCAAATGAGTGCCCCCCCCCTCTCAGCTGTATCCTTCTGTACGCCCCCCTAGGCTTCCGTAACGCCACCTGGGGGGATGCAGAGCCCCCGTTGAGAAACACTATCCTAAAGGCTCTATCTCTGTAGTAACCAGCCTCCCCACATCGTGCTGAGTCCAGAAGACAAGTGGCCGAAGCCAAGAACATAGCCCGAAGCCGAGAGAGAAGCTCTTTGTCAGTATAGCAAAAAGCCACCGCTAAAAGAACCCCCCCCCCCAAACAGGCACCACTGGGGGCTATGGATTAGTTGTGAGCTGCGGCGGCTGGTCCTTTCAGGACGTAATGCTGACGCCTGGGCTTCATAATCAAAAATGTCCAACAATGCTGCACACCAACATGAACTCGCGGAGTTCTGTGAGCTCAGGCTGTGAACGCCGGGACACTGTACCAGTCTGATGCATGACTTAAAATAAAGGCAGACATATGCATGCAGTGTTAATTGGACTTATGCATGCTTTGGGCTCACAGTGACAGGCCTCACGGAGCATTTGTGAACGTAGAATTTAGTAATTTGGGATGCAAAAGCCTGGGGCTGCTTACCAGTTGTTACAAAAAAGTGTGTAATTGTATGTTCATATTGCAATACTGTGATACAGTATTTTGTTTATGCTGTGTAGTCAAAACAAATGCTGCGACAGACTTTTGAAAGCCATAATAAAATGCCTTCACGAACGAGAAAAGCTATATGGCTAGACTGAGAGAAAGTGAGAAAGTGAGAGTCAAGGGTGAGGTGGAGGTCGAGGTATGATGATCTGCCTTACGTCAAAAGGTCAAAGGTGATGGGGAAGTGGTCAGCCCTATGACCGCTGCCATGACCCCACACACACACGCACAAACATGCGCGCACACACACACACACACACACACACACACACACACACACACACACACACACACACACACACACACACACACACACACACACACACACACACACACACACACACACACACACACACAGCTTGTTTTTCATACCACTCACATACTATAATTTCCACAAATATACAGCATCCAATTTCTAGTTGTGATGACACAGTACAGCCAAGAACACTGTGTACAGACAGACACTGACACTATGTTGTGGTATCGTCTCTCTGCAGACATCCCCCACCCAAACTCTCTCTCACACACACACGCGCGCACGCACACACGCACACACACACACAAAAACCCTAGACTAATAGGTCAAGAAAATGTAAAAGAAATGTAAACCCTGTTATAGGTAAATGGGTCAGTTACTTTTTTAGTTACCAGCATCAGGTAGTACAACCACAGTCCATGCCCATGCATTAATTAGTAATTGGAAATGAATGTACAAGCATTGAACATGCTTCTTAGATGATCCAGTAAAAACAACAAAAACAACATTTATTTTATACAATAGTGGCATCATCTTTGGTTGAATCACCCTGTCGTCTGCTACTACAAAAACATCCCAATATGTTCTTTTGTTTCAGACATGTAAAAGTTTATCTTTTACCTGACATGTTTCGACGATGAAACTAAACTTTTACATGTCTGAAACAAAAGAACTTGAATATTTAATATAACTTCAAGACATAATGAACATCATACATCTACATGCCAATATGATCCAATGAATAATCATAGGCTACTGCAGCTGGTCTTAAAAGGCTGTATGGCACAAATGTCCCGGTCCTTCATGGGTTAAACAGCCACCGTATCATCACCCTTCTGAAGGCCCACGCCCCGCCCCACCCTTAGTTTTCTCAGAGCAGCTCGGCTCCCAGTCAGTCTGTCAGTGCTGCTGCTGGATGTTGTTGGATGACTTCATAGACCTTCACATCTGCCTGACCTAAACTTATAAACTTTCGCCCAGTTCCAGTCCCACACTCCCACACAGTCACCCACCGGGAAGAAAGAGGTCAGCACTCTTGTTTACACCCGCTCCATGGGACGGCCCGACAGCAATGTCTAGAGTCGGCTCATGGGTGGGGTGAAGTGGGGAGTGTGTGTGTGTGTGTGTGTGTGTGTGTGTGTGTGTGTGTGTGTGTGTGTGTGTGTGTGTGTGTGTGTGTGTGTGTGTGTGTGTGTGTGTGTGTGTGTGTGTGTGAGGGAGAGGGAGAGGGAGAGGGAGAGAAGCGGGAGAGAAAGAGAGCAAGCAAGAGAGTAAGTGCTTCAGCGTGCATGTACATGTGTGTGTATGTGCATGTGTGTGTGCATGTTTTGTCTGTGGGGTGGGAGGTGGGAGGTGGGGCGATATATTGGGTTCAACATGGTCTCATGTTGTCTGGGGAGATGTAAGAATCGGACAGTCTGTGTGCTCAGTCTCTGCACGGTCACACAGTACCCCGACCTCGCCTCTCCAAACAGCATGGGATTGACTCTCCCCTCCAACCTTCCCTCCCTACACCCCTCTCTTGACAGCGAAGGATGGACTCTCCCTCCCGCCTCCCTGTAATATGCTTGGCAAGCTCCAAGCCTTGACCTCCAAGCCCTCAACCGCTGACAGCTATCACCAGGCCCAGGACAAAATCATCTGAAAGGACCTGCCCTCAATGTATACAATGTAACACGGGAACAAATCTGGGCCCACCCTCCTCTCCCTGGGCCCGGGACAAGTGACCCGCTTGTCCCCCCCTGGCCGACACAGCAGCACCCTTAAGAGTCCCTTTATGGGGATTCAAGCTTCCTGTGTTGACACAAGTTTGCTGCTGGATGAATACGGCCAGCAAAAAAATCTGGGATTTTCAGCTAAGGTGAAAACATATGTGCTTCCCAAGCACATGAAAGAGAGCGAGGGGGAGAGAGAGAAGCAGAGACAGAGATGTGGTGTGAAATGTAGGTGGTTATCTGGATCACTAACCGGAACCAGGATTTTTAAAAAAGATTCTTCACCATTGTTAGCCTAGAAATTGAATTGCGGAACAGGGCGAATTTTGACATTCCGGTTTCTAAGAAAGCCTTCAAATAAAAATAGGGTGTAACATAGTAAACTGTTCTATCAAACAGCTTCCTTGGCGGAGGTCTGCATTCTCAGAGTGCATTTCTAGTTTTAAATGTTTATGATTTCAAAAGTAAAACCTCTATGGTGTTAGCTTGAGTTTGTTGTCGAATTGCCTTTTCAAATTATCTTTGGCTATTAATCTCGACTCTTGAATCTATTTGACATGTAGGTCGCTCCTATGTCTTCTATGGGTGTTTCTCTACATTATTGCAAAACAGCAGGACAACTGGGAGCCTGCTGAAGAGACAGTATCTCATGACTTGCCAATGTTTTCTTTTTCACTTCTATAGACTTACATCGCGGAAATAAGGTCATGTTGCCTTCACGAGTGTGCTTGAGTTTGTAAGGACCAAGGAATAAGAGGAGAAAAGATATCTAGGCACTCAATGCATGGAAAAATCAACAGTAAGCAATCTTCAAATATTAAAGTAGAGGGCTGGGATACAGTGGGAATTTAAATGGGAATTTGTTTTGCTATTGGGATGATGATTATTATGTTTTTACTTTTTTTTTGTGATTTGTATTTTGTTTTGTGTGTGTGTGCCTTGGGTTTGGGGTGGGTGTGGGTTGTGATGTTCTGCAAATAATAAAAGTTCAATAAAGAAATGTTTGGGAAAAAAAGTAAGCGATCTTCAATAAGCAAGGATTCCAAGTATTTGAAGAACAAAAATTAACTATTTTACGAACAGAGCAGATCTAACTTGGCCAACTGGCTAATTAAGACTCATCTCTGTTTTATGTAATATGTCCTGCCCTGGTATTTTCACCGGGGCCCATAACTACAGCCCACAGTGCTGTCTAGGGCTGGGCGGTTCTGGAAAAAATGTGCATCACCGTTTTCTTGATGAAAATTAATATCACGGTTCTCTGCACGATTTTTGTTCATAAGCGGCGATTTTCCCCACATCTCAATGTTTTTGAAAAAAAGGCTGAAAATAAATTTAAAAATGAGATAAAATCATGAATTTTAATTAATCTCCATTTTTATTTTAATCACTTTTTGGAATAAAAACGTTTTAAAAACCCTTCTCATCAAAAAGTGAACCTTGTGTAGGTTATGTTTTTTTTAATGATATACCGCCCAGCCCTAGTGCTGTCCATGTCAGACTTCCATGTTTCCATGTTCTGACTGCAACAGAACAACAGAACAAATTACTCTACTCCACTCCCCCACACCAACAAAAAAACATATCTGCAGACCAATCAAACCAGGAGGGCAAAAGGTCAATGGCAAAAATGTGGACACATATTTTCCCAAACGAGTTAGCGTGGCTGGAGACGCAGAGGAGGGAATTATTGTTCTGACAGCCGAGGGGCTACGCTACATGTCTCTCGGCCAGCCTGATGTCCGAGCGGGTCGGCAGACTCACTGCACCCTCTTTCTCAGGGTCTAATGTTAGGCTTCATTACTTCACCCAGACCCCTAACCATTAGTCAATTCCTGAGCGTTGAAATGTTGAAGTTCATACAGAAATGTACGCATGCACACAGATACGCGCACGCGCGCACACACACACACGCACGCACGCGCACACACACACACACACACACACACACACACACACACACACACAGGTGCGTGCGGGTGAGTCTGTGCGTGCATGTGCGCGCACGAACACACGCACACACACACGCACGCACGAGCACGCGCGCACACGCGCACACACACACACACACCAAAAAACAAAACAAAAACAATTTACACAATTGACGTTTACACACAGACAGCGGTCACCCGATCCCAGAGGCTGTAAATTATCTGTATATTGTCTGTGTGTAAATCATCTGTGTTTTCTTTGTGAGTGTACTAGGGATGCAAATTATCGATTAATTCATTAATCATTGATAGCCTTATCGATCGACTTACGATCAATTGATAAGTGGCGTTTTCCCCTCGAAATCTCAATGTTTCTAGCAAAAAAACTACTAAATCTGAAAAAATTCATTAAAAATTGTGAATAAATACCACATTTAAATTAATAATATTTAAATTCTTTAATCCAAAAGGTGATATAATATTACCACTATTCACACCCCTCTTCACACACACCCTTCACATGCCCATTTCACCTGAGTCTCTTGTCAGCTGAATTGTCGATTAATTGCGATTAATGTTTTTTAATCGATTAACGCATTGATCGATTAAAGTCGATTAATCGATTAATCGTTTGCGTCCCTAGTGTGTACAGTACATTTTACTCCCATACACTGAAAATGTGCAGTCGGGTTCCATTCACAGTATCATCAGGCGCAATAATAAGCTTGTTTTATTGCATCATCTTCCCCTCTGTAACTTTTCACTGTATAGTGGTCTGTCCAGAAAGGCCATTTCCGGTACGCTTAATGTTTGGCTATGATGAGGAGAAAATGTCCTGTGGCATCAAAACATTGATATTATGTAGGTCCCAACAAGTACCATTAAACTTAATGCCCCCTGCCCAAATCATGGACCAAACATGAAATTGGAAAATAACATTCACTTGCTATGATGATTATTATGTTTTTTGTTTTTGTTTTTGTTATTTGTATTTTTTTGTGTGTGTGCCTTGGGTTTAGGGTGGGTGTGGGTTGTGATGTTCTGCAAATAAAATAAGCTCAATAAAGAAATGTTTGAAAAAAAAAAAATCACTTGCTACGTATATTGTAGCAGCCTTGACGGAAGAAGTAGGGCGTTACAGGATCCTGGTGCCACTGCTTTGCAAAATGTTTGCATGACATTCATATGTTGACACAGCAAACACCTCCATTCAAATAAAAAAAGCCCACAGCCTTTCAGGAGTGACAGCAACTGGAATTGTGTATATTTTGAGATCCGCTATCTTTGTTTGGTGTTAAACAGAACCTGTATTTCCTGGACCACATTTGACTGATGTGTGCGATTCAAAACAAAAACAAGTATTCACCTAATGCAGCTTTTTTTAGCTTTCCCGTTTCACCTCATTACTGTCTGCAATGAACCAATGAGGAAAGGTTTGATTAGTAGCCTATATGACCATAATGGTCGTGGGTATTCGATCTGCCTGATATTAACCCATTGATGCCTGATGTTGCGTTGCACAACATTGGCCCTGGTGCCTGGAGCTGCATTACGCAACATTCAGGCTCATGAGATTTGGGACAACTTCATTAAAAATGTGTTTGTTTGAGATGAATGAACGCATTCTAATGAAAGATGAGGGTCTTAGCATTTAAATGCAACTTTTATGTGCTTCAGAAGCTGCGATATTTAAGTTTTTATAGGCTGGGTGCAGCTTTTCTTAAAAAGGGCTCAGGCATTCAGCACCCTTTTTTGCAGGTGCCTTAGGCGTCAATGTGTTAAAATAAGCTTGTTTAATGATGCAATCATCTTAACATAAAATTGAGGATGCAATAAAATGAATCAGGCCGATTTATTTACACAAATTTCCTGAAACAGACCCAAGTACTCTCAGCTGAGCAAACGCTTAAAAAACAGCCTTACCTTGCAGCCATCAGGTGATGGACACTCAGTGATGACGAGTTGCATACGAAACGCCATTTGTGAGCAGGTAAATAACAAAATCACCAGATTCCTCACACTATCTGCCTGCAGTAGCCATGGCGGCTCTCACACAACCCTCACAAACCCCTCACGATCACAACGGCATGAATGACATGAAGGAACCAGTCAGTGAACTGATCAGATTGCCTCCCTCCTCCAGTGTTGCCAGATGTGTCTGATCAAATCCCGCCCAAAAGGTTCTCAAAAAACGCCAAAATGTGTTAAATTCCGCACAATTTCAACAAATTGTATTGATTTCTATAGGCACAAAACTGCAGAAAGAAACGCCAAATGGCCAATTTTTCCCGTTTTTACCCGCAGACGGCCATCCCAAGTAGCCCAATTGGGCGGGTAATTGCCCAATCTGGCAACACTGCCCTCCTCCACCTTGTGCTGGCATCGTTAGCCGTCGTATACGCGGCCCGGTGCGAGGCCGAGAGGAGCGAGGAGCCTTAAACAGATTAAAGTTCAATCCTCTTAGCCCCTGAGCCACTCGCTCCATTCACTACCGCTGAACATCCCCTCAGCAAGCCCACAGGCTCCCTGCGCGAAATAGATGTCCTGCTTTATTTATACACCCCGCGAGAGCTCACCTCTGACACCTCTGCCATGGAGCGTGATTAAAGGAGAGGGGAGATTAACATGCAGGTGAATGGAAACACGCTAACGCATTAGCATCAGTATTATTAACCTTCACATCAACACAATGTGAGAGCTGCTCTTCTGACCACTTGTGGATCGTCACACACATATGGAAAACATACTGTGGAGTGGACAACGCTTTGTGTTTCAACATAGGTTGTGGTGGAAGTATATTGTCTGTATGCAGATCATGTAATGCATCAAAGGGCTTGCTTTGTTTGATGGTCTGAACACTTCAGATGTCCTAGTTGTCGTTATGTAAGGGTAGTAGGTTAATAGGCTGCCGTGCTGGCCAACCCATGCCTAGTCACCTAGTCCAGCAAGACACACACATGCCATACAGGTCACAGGATGAGGACAGGGACAACACAGGAAACAAAGACAAAGTCATTACAACAGGCAGGCAGACAGACAGACAGACCAGACAGACATACTGTAGTACAAGGTAAGCAGGCAGACACAGCCATACAGATCACCAAACATAAACAGTGACACACAGACGTAAACAAATACAAAACAGTGGATTTTCTCAGCTCTCAGCACTGGATTTTTATTGGTTCTGATCCGTATCACCACCACAAAGGGCAGCGCGTGGTTCCAAAAACTACCATCTGTTTTTTTTTGTCTGTTGCGGGCCCAGAAGAAGAATCCATCCTGACACCAATCAAGGAAGCAGCACATACAGCAATTTTGGGAGCCGCCACCATACAGCTCATCTTTCACTGTGCGACGGGATAAATTTGGCGGGACCAGCTATTTGGGGATGCTTCATAATTCAATCTCATCATTTACCCCAGCAGCAAGCCAAAGGCAGGAGAAGAGAGCCAAGACCTGGCGACAAAGAAGCTTCTAGAAAGAAATACACAGAATATGGCTCAGCGCGGATCTCGGCCTCTCTCACTCACTCACTCACTCACTCGTTCTCTCCCTTATTTATTTTGGTTCTTTTATTGTATTTTCCATGATGCTGCCATCAAATATACTCCTACCTCGTCCAGTAAAACACAGAACAGATGACCACCCCCACACCCCCCCCCCCTCGTAGTATTGGGCCACCCGTCCCACCCCCCATCCCACAGGTCAGTTATCGGACCAGAGGACAAGGTGGGGGGGTTGGAGTGATGCTATCAAATATAGCCTACTCATTTCTCCTACAGTAAAACACAGAATTGATGACACACAGACCTTATTTATGATAACCCCATGGCCAATAAGAGCACAGTAAACATGACCTTCTGACCCCCACCCCCCCCCCCCCCCATCAGCCTTCAATGTCAGCCCAACTGAGCCCCACCCTCCCGTGCCAGCACAGCGTTCAAGCCTCCAAACCACCACCTTCCACCCCAGCCCAGCCCAGCCTACTGACTCCTGCCAGGCCCTAGCCTGATTATCATCGACTTTCAAATCTCTTCGAGACTAGGTCTGAGCAGCATAACAATTAACATTGGCCTCGCCCCACCTCCTCCGTGGAGAAAACAAATAAGTTTCCCCGCTGTCAGCCCAGCCAAAACAAGTCTTGGGGGACTATACTTCATTCCCCATCCAGTTTGCAAATGAGAAAATGACTTTACAATTGAGCTTTTGTGAGATATTGAAATATAATTCTGTTGTCAGTGATATCATCATGGCATATTATTTTCTAGTACAAGGCCACAAGCACAAGTGGAGGACGCAAGATTGCATATTGGAACGCACACACAGTCTCCAAGCCCCGTCCCTTATCCCTAGTCTCTCACTCTGTCTGGCAGCCTCCAACCCATTTCCCTAACCCAGAGTCTCCCAAACTCTAACCCACACCACAGTCTCTCACCCTGTCTCACTGCCTCCAACACCTCATCCCAGTCCTTACCCCAGTCTCTCGCCTAGGGCTGGGCGATATGGATAAAAAACTACATCACGATATGGAAAATAAAAAACTATATCACGATATGGATTACTTTATATCACGATAACGATATACATCACAATATAGCACAATTACATACGCTTTCAATTATTCTCTTTATTTGCTCTTTATTTTTTCATGTTGCAAAACAACCTTTCTTTAAAATGGATCTTTTTATTCTTATTTTTACAGTTACATGAACTTATAGTGTGTATTGTGACAACATGAAATGCAATTAAATGATAGTAATTTTATCAATTTTATACAATTGAATATCACGATATAAACGATATAGGAGAGAGGTCACGATATACACTTTTATATCACGATAACGATATCGTCATATTGCCCAGCCCTACTCTCGCCCACAGTTTCCCACTCTCCTAAATCCCTGTTCAGCCTCGTCTCTCCTCTCCTCTCTCCCACCACCCTGGCAGACACATCTGAGGAACGACGCTTCACGGTGGCCATTCTAGACCTACGCCAGAGGAACAGCCATGATCCTCCCAAACAAACGGAGTTTAATCTCACTAATAATAATCACAGGCATCACAGACCTCTCTCTCTCTCTCTATCTCTCTCTCTCTCTCTCTCTCTCTCTCTCTCTCTCTCTCTCTCTCTCTCTCTCTCTCTCTCTCTCTCTCTCTCTCCTCTCTCTCTCTCTCTCTCTCTCTCTCTCTCTCTCTCTATCTCTCTCTCTCTCTCTCTCTCTCTCCAAACACGTCAGCTCTGGCTGCTCAACACAACTTAATTTGTTCCAACACAAATCCACAAAAGAGAGGCCTTCGCTCTCTTAGCACTTTGTTTACATTACATTACAAGGGTATAGGAGGTGGAAAAAGCCATTGGCCGTTTCAGCAGGCCACTGGACCTCCTGCATCTTATAACATCAGGAGAGAGATGTGGTGGAACAATTGCACACAGGGCCCCAGGGCAAAACACTTATTGGCCCCCCCATATGGCCTGCCAAGGTCATAATAGGGCCCCCACCACCAATACAAGAGAGCCCTGGGCCCAGGGCCAAATGCCCTGCTCGCCCTCCCTATAGCTCGGCCCCTGAAGAGAGAGATGTTGAGCATGAGCCTCCTTCTCTCACCATGAGCTACACTGTGTTTACAGAGGGGTGATAAGGGGCTGGCAGGAGGGAACAACATTATATAGTCAGTGTATATAGCCTGCAGTGTGGCCTGGCCATCCACCCACTGACGAGAAGCAGAGAGGCTTTATCTACACAATTTATCTACAGGTAGACCTAGTGTGTAATGTTAAAATGGCTTTACGTTAAGCAGACACTTATCAGAAACAACATAGATAAAGTAGAAAGAACACAGAGAGGAGGAAAGGCATCTACAAGCACCCACAGGTGTGAACATGTAGGCCTGTGAGGTGTGAGGTGTCAATGTCTCAGTTTTTGAGAGTTATTCACCCAAACACACCCTCTGACACACCTGCGCTGGCTCACTTCACCAGGTACGCTTGCACTGGCTCACATTTCCAGGTAAGCCTGTGCATATGAGAGCTGCTTGACGCCACTGACAATTGTCACCTCAGCCGTATTCAGAGTCACCTCAGGGCACCTGAGGGCATTTGGTCTACAATTGACAGTGTTCTCCTTCACTCACAGGTGAATGGGTCACCATATTGGCGTCAGCCAAATGCATTGCAATGAAATGGCATCTCTGCAAAGCAGTTGAAACCAGTCAAGACCTGGACCGTCCATCTGTCCTACATCAACTTAACATACATGCAACTCGAGCTGTGTTTCATAATGTGTTGTGTTTGGGCTATACAGTCCGACAGCATAATTTCTTTAGTCTCTGATGACAGACGCAGTCATGTGCATATAACACAGCAATCATATTCAGCTTTTATTGGAAGCAATGCTGTTTCATAACAGCCAACTTGATAGCTTTATGGCCATCAATTACTACAAGAGCACTGAATGTTCTCTCGCTGAGATTTATTAAGCACTTTGCAGGGACATGCAGAGATTTCATACATACTCATGTCATCAACCATTGAGAAGTTTTTGTTTTTTTCCCAACAAGGACATGAGCTGGATGGGGAAAGCCAGGATGAATGCATGGGCTTTCCGCTGAGTCCACCTATTTCCTCTTCTGATATACAATAGAAAACCAAAACAGCAACACGATTTTCCTTATAAATGAACACACAAACAATGCAATGTATTGCTTAGTCTATTAAATGAAGCGATAAATGACAAACGTGCTCGGACTGTCACCAAGTCTTGCTCACTTGAGGAGGCGTTGAAATCTCCTTTACAAGACATGACAAGGTTTATGATTGTGATTCACAGTGATTGAAACGTGCCTCTGCAAGCATTCAGGCTTACATTATGCGGCATTTGGGGGATGAAGGCAGCCCATTTGGGAGGGAGAGTCTGACTCTGGGCAGAAGCCGATGACTTTCACCCACAACTTTCTCCAAACTGCTTGCTGTCACACAAACACAGTCTGACAGGAGAACACAAACACGCACGGCAACGCGCTGCCAGTGCGCCACAGTAAATGAACACTTTTCCTGGCGCATCCCAAACACTGCTGCTTACCATTTCTTGTTCTTCTTCATCGTCTTCTTCTGTTTCGTCTTCTTTTATAACTTCTATTAGCTGTAAAGTCGGCTCGTGGCTGTCGCCTCGCGCCCCGTGCGTTACACCTTCCTTCCTTCTTGCTAACTGGATCTCGTAGTCAATCGAGTCTTTTCGCTGAAACTCTCCAAAATTGACATTTTCACATTCGATGTCTTCTGGTGTCATCTCGTTGTCAGATATAGTTTCTGAGCTCAACGGAGACAGTCTTTCACCACTGCCATACGATCCGAAACGTTCCTCCTCCATTGCGGTTTAATTAGTCTTGTCAACCACTTTGAATGGTGAATGGATGCGCGTCTATTTCACTTCTCCGCGCACGAATCCTTTGAGAAACATCTGTCACTAAACCTGAACGCTGAATTCATTTTACAGCCAGAGTTCAGCTAACAAAACAAGCAGGGAGTGAGCTCCCATTGAAAATCAAGCAAGGCGGAGAGGCGGCGTGAGCGCGTCTCATCCCTGCTTCTCCCAACTTTGCTACTGACACCGGAGTACAAGTTGAGGGAGCTTGCTCGCCCCGCTCGTGTCCTCGGCGTGCGGAGGGAGGACTCCTCCCACCTTGACCCTGTTGCCTGCGCCTATCAGCGTAAATATACCACTGCCCTTTGAGCGACGAGGTCATGGGAGTGAATAGCATATCACAGTATTTAAAAGTTTACAGCTCTGACAC
>NC_085867.1:26556612-26586612 GCF_034702125.1 Engraulis encrasicolus | reverse complement strand
AAAAAATGGGAAAAAGTAAGGGACTTAACTTCCAAATAAGGGACGATTCTGTATTTCAAGGGACAGGTGGCAACCCTAGCCACTGACCTCCACAGGATGTTATGCTGGATTCATGAACGGTGAAGGACACACGTACATAGTTTTCTAGCCAGTAGCAGCTACAGATACGTACATATAGTGCATACGCAGACTTTATTGTGTGTTGACAAGTGTCATATCTTCTAAGACACTATTTTGCTCTGAACATAGAGTACTCTACCAGAAAAGCTAGTCTGTCTTCCAGAAATGTAAGTAACATTTCAATATATCCCGATTGGACCAAAATGGACCAAATAGCCTACCAGAGGTCAAACATTTTTCCCTGCAATCCTCTTCTCATTCTGTAATCATTTGTTTGGGTTTTGATAAGGGCATCTTCTGATCAAATACATAGGCCTACCTAGATAATATCTACATAGGAGGATGAAGGAGATAGTAAGATTGCAGGATGAAGGAGAATTTCCCCTAAAGTAGTTTCATAGACATTGTCATACATGGTTCGTATACACATGTCATACTGTACATGGTTCGTATACACATAGGCTACTACTCACAAAGTATTTGCTTTGCTGTTTTCTCTGGGGTTTTTTTTTTCAACCTAAACTGAAGTCGCCCAAACACCATTAGCTCTTATGGACATTTCCACAGAGGTCATCTGGCTGTAATTTGAATTTGTACACTGTGTGCCTTGCCATCCGCATACACTACAGTCAAGTACAAGGGTAGCTACTGTCCGGCAAGGCCAGGCTACCAATGATCTGCAGCCCAGTGGTGTAGTCTACGTAGAACGCGGGTATACGGAGTATACCCACTTCTAAATTTCAGGGATTTCAGTATACCCACTTAAAATTGATTGATCCATTATTTTGAATAGCACAAATATATACAGTATACCCACTTCAAAAAATGCTCCAATATACAGTATACCCACCATAAAAAAGTCGACTACACCACTGCTGCAGCCCGTTTTGTCTTGTTAATAGTGTCCTGTTATAACCCTGTCCCCCGTTTTTCTATGTTGTTATTGTATGTATGCTGTCTTTGTTTCCACAAGCAAGCAGATGTTAGTGTTAGTGCAGTTTTATACGTTAATTTTAATGCACTTCACACAAATTTTAACCACCATGTAGTGTTTTCAGGTTTTTAGGTTGCGAACATATGAATGTTATCAGTCTGGTGTGGTCCAAAGGTCACTTTTTAAAGAGAGCATAACAAACCAAGCCGCAGTCCCCCAAAATAACATCTAAAACATAACAGTCAACAGATAAACAGATAAAAACTATTGAACCTGTATGCAAGGGATCGGGGGAAGGGGGACGGACGGACGGATTCAAAAGCCCAATTTTCAGTCAAATTTCATTAGGCACAGAAAACGTCTCTTAGTTTATGCAGTTTATAAAGTTTTAAAGTTTGCTAATTGCGACATACCCCCTGTTTATGTCTACCAGAATATAATGTGATTATTATACAATTAGAAGACTGAAAAATGAAAAAAGGTCGCACCATGCATAGGTTTCTTTTTATTTACACAGACGCGTTTCGGCGCTCTGCCTTCCTCAGTGTGCCACAACGCGTCTGTGTAAATAAAAAGAAACCTATGCATGGTGCGACCTTTTTTCATTTTTCAGTCTTACAATATTTTGGTCAGCACCCTTAAAAGGAAGAAAAAACTGTTGGGTGACGCCTGCTCCAACCCTTATGAACTTATACAATTAGAAGAAAAATATGACTTACATGTTAATTTTGAGTGCTGTTTCTTCAGTGTATGCAGTTGGGCTGGTCTGAAGTTCACCTCTGGGAATGGGACTGACAAACACACTCAGGCTCAGTAGCCCCAGCACCGCTGCTGTGTATTGCCCAACAATAGTGGTGTCAACAATAATCGATTTGGGAATGCAATGTAATGCAGGGGCATGGACAATTCAATTCAATGCAGAAAGTTCCATAATCGATGCGGCAATTTTTTTAAGTTTCAATTACTTCCGTGGATATTTCAGGTGCAAATGAATGTTAAATAACAGCACTTCAAAGCATTGAAAACTGCAAGACTGATACAGAAAACAGCCACTAAAATGTTGCTCAGTATCTGACTATCTGTATTGCCTCATCATGACTGATCAACATTTGCTTTGCTTTCAGTGGAAATGTAATGCAATGCAATGCATTGTAGAATTGAATCAAATCGAGTCGAATCGCTACCTCTCGAATAGTAATCGAATCGCTACCTCCCGAATTGTAATCGAATCGAATCGTGAGGGCAGTGCCAATGCACACCACTACCCAACAGGGTCCTAGTTTGTGGGACAAACAAGAGCCAGTCAGGTGGCAGACTTCAGGGGGAAAGATATAGGCTAAAAACAAACTTACATGGCTGTACAAATCTTACTGTAGCCTATGGGGTGTGTGACCAAGACAGCAAGTGATGTATCAAGAGCCACGTGACGGTATCAAGGGTAATGTCATCATACCAACAAGAAGGACGAACCACATCCAACATGATGGATGGAGGAGGAAGCTGTCTGAAAGGGATGTTCGGGTGCTAACTCGGACTGTGTCCAAAAACATAAAACCACAGCTGCCCAAATCACAGCAGAATTAAACATGCACCTCAGCTCTCCTGTTTCCACCAGAACTGTCCGTCGGGAGCTCCACAGGATCAATATACACTGCTATAACCTAACCTGTCTAAAACCAGGTGTTTCAGTTTCATTGTCTAACAAGTAGGTATGCTTTTGTTTCCTGTTTTGACTAACAACACTAGTTGTCACCAAACACTCTGTGAGTGACAAACGCATTACTCATATACCCTTGTAATGCATGAAGAGTTTACACCTGACACTTAGCTTGTGTTTACACACCCCCATGTTTACATCCTCAAGCCACGAGATCGGAGGCCCAAGGACTGCTTTTTACATCCAGGTTGCAATGCCTTGGGATAGATGATTTTCTCAAGGACAATTCATTCATAGATGACAGCCCAAACAACAGGGGGTTTGGGAAGATACTAAAGTGATTGGTAAGTAACAGTATACATTTGTACGGTTAATATATCATATTACATCACAATACACTTAGCTGATGCTTTTGTCACTGACAGGATTTTGGTTCCAGTCCCTGGGGTAGTATGGGGTTAGGTGCCTTGCTCAAGGGCACCTCAGCTATGGAGTACACTAATAATAATAATACATTTTATTTATATAGCGCTTTTCATGGCACTAAAAGACGCTTTACAGATAGGCAACATAAAAACAAAAAACATACAAACACTCAAGACAAACAGAGACTCAATACAAGTACAAAACAGGGACGCAGCAAAATAGACGGAATGTTGTGCAAAGTTAAGTCCATGATGAAATGGAACAGTCACATTTGGTGGAGATGATGATAAGCAAAACCCACGACAGGACCTGATCTCCAATATTTATTAGGTCCTAAAGGGGCTCTCAGCAGAAATATTTGGGAAGCACAGCATGATATCATACGAGACCACTTACTTTTTTCCAACTTCCATCTGATTCCAAATGGCAAGCCTCTGATCCCCAATCCCTTGTCCCTTATGTCTATTGTCAGGGTCACAGACAGCTTTGGCCAGGCCCAGGACAAAGTCATCTGGAAGGACCCCAAACCCAATGCATACAATGTAATGAGGACCCAGGGCCCTCTACCCCCCGCCCCATGACCACTACCTTCACCCTGCCCAGTGTTACAACAAATTGACTGAACCACAGGTTCTCATACTGTAGATGAGACCATTCACACAATTAGTGGTGTACAAAGTGAAGGAAGAAGTAAGATCAGGGCCATTGACAGCTTTTGCTGGGCTCAGGGCAAAGTAACATTACATTACATTACATTACATTGCATTTGGCAGACGCTTTATAACCAAATCGACTTTCAAAAGAGGACATAATCAAGCCAACATCACAAGCAAATACAAAGTGCACAGGAAATATACAGAACAACAAGTGCAGTTGATAAGAGGGGTTATTTTTTATTTCATTTTTTTTAAATTTAAAGTTATCTGAAAGGTGGGGGTCTCTCAATACACACAGCGCAATGAGGACACACATCTGAGCCCTTCCTCTTCCTGAGCTTCACTGAGTAACACAAGGCACGACTTTCTTGTCTGCCTATTGCCTCAACTTCGGTCTTCCCCTACCAGGTCATGGTAAAGTAAATGGCCACGTTCATGCCGTCATCCATGCCCAGGCCCTTTCAGAGCCTCAGTTGTTCGAGAAAGAAGTATGAGTAATAAGCAACACAAGGCAGAAGAAACACAAGGCATGCCATTTACTTTCTCAGGCCAGTTTGTCTACTGTAGTGTTTCTCAACAGGGGCTCTATAGCCCCCCAGGGCGTGTTAGGGAGCACTATATGGGAGTTGAGATGGAGACAGAGGGGGGGGGGGGGGGTGCTGAGTTGCAAATGGGGGACAGAAGTCTATTTTTTTTACTGTAATACTAAGGGGGCACAGACTTTTCATAAGGTCAAGGGAGTGTTGGGAGGCTTATGATGAGGTCAAGGGTGTGTGTGTGTGTGTGTTCCTTGAGAATCACTGGTCTACTGTATGCTTGCAAATAGGGCTGCACGCTATTAGGAAAATATGTGATATACGATAACATGACTGTATACCGCGATATCGATATTACTCGCAATGTTTAATATATACATATGTTTTCCCTTGTCATTCTACACTTTATCATGTATACAACAACTGAGAGCAATGTTTTATTTCCAACATTATTTTTATTGGGAAAAACATACAGTGCAGCATCAACTTGAAATATCAGCCTTTTTAATACCTTTTTTTTAACCTTTTCAACAAAATTTGCTTTTACTAAAAATTAAAAACTAAGTATCGTAATTTAACCAACTTTTTCGATTCGTGCATTACAAGCCGTGATATCGCAATAACTAGATACATTTTCGATATACAGTATTGTGCAGACCTACTTGTAGATGTGATCATATCCTACTACAGGGCCATATGCTCTCCTTCACACCATAGTCTAGGTCAGGCCACCTGGGGCACACAGCCAATTTCACTAGCAACCAGGGCTGGGCATTTTTGGCACAGACCAGCGTCTCAAACATCCCACAACCAACCAATGTAATATCATGGGCTCAGTCCACCATCTATTTACTGTATATTGTGGGCCAGTAAAAATAAAATAAAAACAGGGGCACAGGCCCCTGAGGACTGTCAGCCCAACGGGAAAATGTTTCCCACTATATGTTTCAAATATCATTCAAACATCATATTGTTTTTGTTTTGTTTTTTGGTGTGTGTGTGTGTGTGTGTGTGTGCGTGCGTGTGTGTGTGTGTGTGTGTGTGTGTGTGTGTGTGTGTGTGTGTGTGTGTGTGTGTGTGTGTGTGTGTGTGTGTGTGTGTGTGTGTGTGTGTGTGTGTGTGTGTGTGTGTGTGTGTGTGTCCGTGCGCTTGCCTATGTACAGAGAGACAAACCACAACACTGACTGAGATGGCAACTGGAGAGAGAAGTTCTCGTTAGTTTGTAATGGTAAAGAGATGTGGAATGCAATGTGCTAAAATTGACAAGTATGCATGGCTGCTGCTGATGGAAGAATACTGTATATTACAGTGGGCTATATAAAAAATGAATGACTGTGAAAGTAGAGGGGACAGTTTTTGGCCACTAAGTGGAGCTCTGAAACAGGAATATACTGTGTGACGAATTAGAAACAAAAAGCTGACTTTGCTGCTATCTGCTGGCAGACTATAGCATTGACAGTTAATACAGTAGAGTCTTCACACGGAAAATAAATTCATGTTTGCAAAATTATTTCAGTGCAGATCTTCCTTAAAGGGACTCTGTGCAGGAAATGGTCAGTAAAGGTACTGCAACTATGCTGCTCACTGAAACTGGGCAGCCTATTGCCAAATTTGATATTTACATGAAAGTTTACTAAATAATAAACAAATATTTTCTAGTATGGTCAAGGTACAGTCATTTTTGCAGCTAAAAATGGCTATTTTTGGAAATTCAAAATGGCGGACCATGGAGAAGAGCCCTCTTTTCATGTATGAAAAGTGCAATTTTTCCAGTCATAATGAATACTTAGAATTTGATGCTGATGGTAAGTATTCATGAAAAAGGTAACATTAGTGAATGGGTAGCATGAATTCTGGAAATAAACATCTAAAAATCTCACACAGTGTCCCTTTAAGAAAATAATGTCCTTTTTCCACTCTCCCAAAAGATACCAATCCACTGAGTAAATAAGGGAACCCTGAAATCTCTGTCAAATATTCTAATAGTCATTGACTTTATTTATTCTGTATGGACATGCTTCAATTTGCCTGGCCCAAGCCATCCGTAACCTTCCGCTCAGTTGTCATTTGTGGAGAGTCAGGCTAATGCTTTACACTTACAGCAGACTAAACACTGGGCCTCTTGGCACAGAGTAAGCCATTTTTCTTAGATATACTGTATCTGTAATTGAGGCTCACCTAGTCAAATCTTAATTGCAGGAACCTCTATCCGTTTGACTTGTCATAATTACATTACTGATATCTTGAATCACAGCTCCATCTACCCTTAACTAGTCGGATGACAACTGGTCAGAAAGGCACAGCCGACATCTAGAATGTCGATTAATCTGGATGGTTAGCTTTAAAATGTTCAAGGGCTTTCTGTGCGCCATATGTTGGGTAAAGCCCTTTCCTCTTTTCCTGGTGAACCAGTAGCCTGTTTGTGTAGCCCAGCCCCCGCCCTGGGCGTCAACACATAGCTTCTGGTTCACCAGGAAACTTTCCTCTAGCTGTGGTATGTGATGGCATGGCACAGTATACAGTGAAACAAATGCAATGTTACTTCAACACTCATAGAGGTAATCTGGGACCTAATACAATGTGGAAGATAAAAAAATCAAAATTTGAGGCACTCCAGTCCTTAATAAAACGAAAAAAGCCTTTATTAAATTATGATGAAGGCAGTGTCAAAGCGCATAAGTACGTAGCGTTTTAATTTTAGTAAGGAGTGCCTCAAAAGTTGTTTTTTATTTTTTTCATGGAAGTTTGGAGGCCCAGGTTTTTTTTAAGGCCAACCTTTTTACTAGACTTGGCCACAGCGCCCCCACAATCTATTAGATTTTAAAGGGGCTCTATGTAGGATTAACAGTTTAATTAATCACTGTCCCGAGTCAGCCAATGCTTATATGAGTCACTAGTAAGTGAACGATGACTCACAACCACTTTCAATGTCCGCTGTCAGAAAACCCCACATGAAACTTTAGTGAGAGCGGTCCGCTACGAGTGTCGTGGGAAACACTTCACATACAAAACATCACTTTACATACTGTATTCAGATTTGTATCAACTGGCATTCCGTGATGATAAACACTCTCACAGCGAGTTTAATTAATTAGACAGCATGTTTTCATGACTAGATTTTGAGACAGGCACTCCTCGAGGACCGCGCAAACTACATCATTGTGCCCCTTTAAATAAACTGTTGTAAACTGTTGTAAAATAAAGTGCACTATAAGCACAGCAATGTTTTACTGTGTGGGCACAGTCCCCCGGATCCACTGGCTGTCACCATCCGAAAGAGAGGCTCGATGATCAAAGCTGTGGTGGTGACTGATGACGTGAGCCAGATGTGTCTTCCCATCGCCCACACCTTTCAGACGGCACTGATGGTGGCACTGATAAGGCTGCTGTAACTAGGGCGGGGGATTTCATACTGCGCAGTCACAATACATTCGAGTTAGAATTTTCCAGAATGCATTGTAATTTCGCAGTGCGCATGCAGCACGCTGCACAGATCTGCACAGTCTGCACCATTACAAACGAGCCCTCTGATGGGGCACAGTTTGCTGTAAAGTTTGATCTCAGTATTTCTTCAAGGAAGGCCTGGACTGTAAAAAAAAGTTCCTGCTTTCATTCATTCTGCATTCTTATAATCGTTATGGCCCAATCACAAACTGCTGTGTGAGCCAGATGTGTCTTCCCTTCGCCCACACCGTTCAGACGGCACTGATGGTGGCACTGATAAGGCTGCTGTAACTGGGGCGGGGGATTTCATGAGCCTATAGCTCCTTTCATTAGGACTTGAAGCCATTTCTATCTGAGTAATTTAATATATTTCCGCGTTCCCCACATACTTTCCAAACAGGAAAGAAAACACACTCAATACTAAATAAACTCACATTTGTCATCAATACACACATTGATGACAACTAGGTGATGGAATGTTGTACAAGGTGACACTGTCTATTGTTCTATCTGCATCTTGGAAAGAAAGACAGACAACTTGCTTTCAGTTCATCAGTTCATGGTCAAGTAAAAGCGTTGAAGTGGAGCACACTATGGGGTGCTGTTGGGCACGTTTCGAGGTATTTGGGGGCCCTAGACGTAGGACTTGGGGCCTCTATTCTTCTAGGGGAGGGGGCCCTCAACAAGGGTTTTGATGGCAATGTCATCACACTTTTTGGTCACTGAATTTAGAGAGGTTTTGCCTCACTTACAAAGTTGTGTCATTGCATTGGAATTTGAATACAAGTACATAACCAAATATTACCGGGGGGGGGGGGGGGGGGGACTTTCAGCTGGGGGCCCTAGGCAATCACGTGGGTGCTATGTCTTCTTCATCTTCTGTAGGGTCTCTTCCATTTTCTCATCATGGGTTATCAGTAAGACAAGGAAAATCATAGCCGATCCCTAACATCCAGCACATCATCTAATTAACCTCCTCCCTTCAGGCAAGAGATGGAAGCATCACAGCATATACATCCAGATTTAAAAACAGCACATACCCACTGACTATCAGACACCTTAACCTACCATAATTTCCCACTCTGTATGCACTTTAACCTTAATGCACTTTATTATCTCAGCATGGGGTACGTCAGGGGGGGGATTTTATCTCCAGCCTTATTTAATACCTATATGGATGACCTGTCCAGACAGCTGGGGACATGCCAAACAGGTTGTATGATTGGAGAATTGTTGATTAATCACTTCTCATATGCAGATGACCTAACCATTCTATCACCAAGTAGGAGTGGGTTCCAACAGCTCCTTAATATCTGTTCCGATTATGGGGTAGAACTTGATATTAAATATAATGCAAAGAAAAGTGTGGTTAAAAGATGATTTGAACATTAAATTCCCTTCTTTCTATCTATCTGGAGAAGAGCTGGGAGTAGCTAATACCACAAAATATCTGGGGCACATCCTAACAGATACACTGGAGGATGATGCTGCCATGAGCAGACAGAGGAGAGTGTTATATGTCCAAGCCAACCTGCTGGCTAGAAAATTCCATCACTGCACTACAGATGTAAAAGTCAATCTGTTTCGAACTTACTGCTCCCCTCTTTACACAGCTCCACTCTGGGTCAGGTACAAGAAGGAGAGCCTACTCAAGCTAAAAGTAGCTTATAATGACTGTCTCAGGATTGTCCTGAAGAAACCAAGGAGTGCCAGGGCTAGCCAGCTGCTCTGCAGGCTGGGTTTAACTACTTTCATGGCTTTGGTGAGAAATCTCACTTTTAAGTTTATGAACAGGCTGGACCGATCCATGAATGAGCTTATTGTTCAGATAGTAGATCCAAGTCGTAGCTCAGTGAGGTACATGTCTAAAATATGGGAACATTGGTATGTGTGCCTCCACTAGCTTTCTTCTTTTGTTGTTGTATCAAATGTATATATGAATGTGTGATGTAGTTTTTTATTGATCTGTGTAATGTATTGTCTCCTGTGGGCCTCAAGCCTGTAATTAAGTTTATATATATATGGGTGGTTGACGTTTAAAGGCGTAAACCCAAAAAAAAAAAAAAGTTTTTCCAATTCCTGAAAAAAATGATGGAAAAAATTGAAAAAAAAAGAAAAAAATAAAGCACTTAGTGGTCCGTGGAATTTCGCCTAATTTTTGCCATTTTTGGGAAAATGTGTCAACACATTGCAAAGGCATGTCACACCGCAGGAAAATGAAGTCAAACCACAGGAAATTCACTGCATTATGGCCATTTTAATCATTTTGTATTCATGACTGACATCTGAGCTCATGCTAACTTGATAATGATATTGTGTTTAATCTTAATATGTGTTTTCATTTATAAAAATAACTTTTTTTCCTTCTATAAGAGCAGTCACACCACAGGACACCATAAAATGAACCTAAGCATTGCGTGACAGAAACATTGCAATATGAAGACATAACTGAGGTACTGACTGGTTAGGAGCCAGTCGTTAAGACCCTTGTAGTTGGCCTTGCAGCTGCCCATTCACAAACACTGACATACATGTCACCCCACAGGACGCAATTTGTGTTACGAAATTGTACTTGTAGTTAATATTACTGTCTTGAGTTTTTTCACATTCACATATCTTAATATAAAGTTAATATTTATGCAATCATGCCAAATGTTTCATACATTATTCAAAATGTTGTTGGTTAATTTATATATATATATTATATTCCAGGTTTCATTAATGGTACAGTCACACCACAGGATATTTGACATATAAACTTTTACATAAATCTTACCAAAATGTTTCTTCTCACCTAAGACTAATATGAAACATAATGTACCACATCTTCTTTCATTGACATTTGTTTTTAAAGGAAAAATAACAGTTTTGTAGGTTTTTAAGCAATGTTACGAAAAAAAATCAAGGCGTCACGTCTCCCACCCATATACATAATCTGTAGCCTACTACTGTGTAATGTCTGCTGGGAACCTCTCTGTTTACTGTTTGTGTCTACCCATAGTTATATATATTATGTGCTTTGCAGCTGTGTGTCTTGTCCATTGTTTGTATTTGTTTTGTTTTTGATGTTGGGGGATATGCTACCAAAAATTTCTATCAACTTGTTGACATGGCAAATAAACTCTTGAACTTGAACTTGAACTTGACACACTTAGCACATTGCCGCCTTGTGTGCTGTGTCAAACGTGAAATTAGAAGGGGAAAGAAGGATGCTGCAGCTGCTACTATAGCTTCCTCAATCTTATCACACACTCTCATCTTAGGCCACAAGTGTATGTACAGCCCAGTGTCAAAGTTGTCAACAGTGTCAAAAGAGTACATGCCGCCCACACACAGACATATGCATGCACGCGCGCACACACACACACATACACACGCACACACACACACACACTTACACACACACACACACACACACACACACACACACACACACACACACACACACACACACACACACACACACACACGCACACACACAGTAGAGTTGGAGGAAAGTCCTCTTTTACTGGTAGTCATGAACAAGTTTCCCCTTCCCCCAAGAGTTTACAGAAACCTCCTTTCTTTCGCATATTCAAAAGCAAGACATATGAATAGGGTTTTGTCATGTTCATGTTTACGTGCTATTCAAACCAGGTATAATGGGATGTAGTGGAAAGTGTTAAACTCAAAACATGTGAACAGCAGAAAGCATGTGAACAGCAGAAAGACATGTCTAACAGTGCGTGCTTACAGTAACGTAAAGCACACAACGGGTGCAGGCCTCAAAAAAGTAAAACAGCAAAGAACAGAGGAAAATCTGCAATGCTCCGAGGAATGGTCATGAGGGGTCAAAGTTCAATGACTTTTTAGAAAATTAACAAGACCTTTTCTAGGATAAAGCTTGACCTCAGTATAATGAGGTAAAGTGTGACCTCACTAAAGTTTGGTGACGTAAAGTTTGACTAGAGATGATTGATCAGGTAGAGGCATTTCATAAGGAGTTCATGTCCCTTTAGGACATTAGGAGATGATAAGAGCGAATACAGATCAGGTCTTACCGTGGCGCAAGTGGTAGGGCATTGCCCTGCTAGACCGCTGGTTCGATTCCGGCCTGGATCCTTTGCCAACTCTTCCCCGTCTCTCTCTCTCCATTCGCTTCCAGTCTACCACTTAACTGTCCTAAGGCAAAAAGGCCAAAAAATATTTTAAGAAAGAATGAATACAGATCATTTAGTAGATTGACCTTGTTGCACATCCCATTTTGTTGCATCAGTGACCTGTGGTATGATTAACTTGGTTAAAATATTGAAAATCTTTGGCTTGACCTCACTACCGTACAACTGGGTAAAGTTTGACCTCACAATGATGGGGTGAAGTTTGACCAAACTTTGGCCCTGTTTGAGATCCCGCATGCTGCACAAGTCTGCACAGTGCACATGCACACTACACAGTCACAATGCATTTAGGTTAGAATTTTCCAGAATGCATTATCATTTCGCAGTGTGCATGCACGCTGCACAGATCTGTTTCGACCTGATGAAGACCTGGTGAGGTCGAAACATGTCGGCTTTTTAATGTAACCCCAGCCCAGTACCATTAAAGGCTTTTTAATGTAACTTCCTGTTTGGACACCTTATTTTGGAGTGCCTGGATGAACTCTTCTCTCTACATGAACTGATCCCCGATATCCAAGAGCACCCAACAAACTCAAAGGAACACACTGAAGACTGCTTGAGCTTCCAGCCACCTGTGTGCTTTTCTCGTTTTTTTTATTTTGTTGCATTGGTAGCCTGTGGTATGATTATCTTGGTTAAAATATTGAACATCTTTGGCTTGATCTCACTACCGTACTGTACTGTACAACTGGGTAAAGTTTGACCTCACAATGATGGGGTGAAGTTTGACCTCACAATGATGGGGTGAAGTTTGACCAAACTTTGGCCCTGTTTGAGATCCCGCATGCTGCACAAGTCTGCACAGTGCACATGCACACTACACAGTCACAATGCATTTGGGTTAGAATTTACAATGCATTGTAATTTCAATGCATGCACACTGCAAGGATCTGCACACCCTGCACCATCATGAACGAGCCCTCTGATGGGGCACAGTTTGACCTCAAAATTTGATCTCAGTATTTCTTCAAGGAAGGCCTGGACTATAAAAAGTTCCTGCTTTCATTCATTCTGCATTCTCATTGTCGTTATTGCCCAATCACAAACTGCTGTGTGTCCTGTGTGTCTTGAATAAAACACCAAGATCAAAACACACACACACACACAGACACATAGGCGCGCGCGCGCACACGCACACACAAAAACACACACACGCATACACGCACGCACGCACGCATGCGCGCGCACACACACACACACACACACACACACACAATTTGCACGGCTGCAGGTGGAGTTTGCCTATGTCCAAGGTAAGTAGCCGATTATTTAGGCCTATAATACACTGCTTACACACTCAGGAAAGCGTCACTCTTCACTGACTAAATATGAGCTTTATTACACCATATTGGGACATTACAAACATTATTCCAAACAAATTACAATTTGAACATTGCACTAAGGGGTTGCAGTAGAGAGTGAAAAACGACATTTCTAACAAGCGCCTATATTTTTTTATTTTTTTCACAGAAAAGAGGAGTAGATTATCTTCCTTGAAAGCTTGACTTTCCAAATGACAGTTGGTTGGCAGCATACTGTGTCTACGTGTATCATTCTCTTTCTAGAAAGGTGCTACAGTAGTCATTTGAGTACAATGCAAACCTGAAAAACCGAGAACTCTCCACGAATTATAGTCTTGGTAAAGTAAAACTGAGAACAAGAAGTGCTTTGGTTTCTGTAGAAACTTTCACCTCATTTGAAGGGGAGTGTTAGAACGCTATATAAAAAAATGAGTTGTCACACAGCGTATTTGGAACATTTTGAGTTTTTATAGTTTCTGTATATTCCTGCCAGTGTGTGTGTGTGTGTGTGTGTGTGTGTGTGTGTGTGTGTGTGTGTGTGTGTGTGTGTGTGTGTGTGTGTGTGTGTGAGAGAGAGAGAGAGAGAGAGAGAGAGAGCACATCAGCTACTGGCTGGGTGTGTATGTTAATAATGGTCAAATAGCCTATTTAATTCCAATATCAGCAAATAATTTGAGTGTGTGTCGTCAGAATTTACACATGGAATGTTAGAAGTGTTGGGGGACGAATAACTTCTCGTTTGGTCCTTGGTCAGTCAGATTGCTGGAAAAGACTTCATTGATATACAGTGGTATCTTCACACAGGTGAGGAAAGTGACTATTAAGTTTCATTTACCCAAGTATTGAAATTGATCAGCTTTGAATACTTTGTACTTTTTAAGTAGTGGCTAAAATGTTTATTTTTACTTGTAGGCTACTTGAGTACATTTTGAGCCAAGGACTTCACTCAATTACACTGGAACTTGGCCTGAGTAGGCTACTGAGTAAAAAATAGACTGATAGAGACAAAATGGCATGCAAAATAACAAAATAATGATCTGACGGAAATTCAAAATAATGCAGGATTGCACACAGAATTTCCACTATTTTAGGCTAGGCCTACTGCCCCTACCTTGGATCACTGCATTGGATGATGGCTGCTTAAAGCGAGAGATGTTATGGAGGACATATTCAGGAAGAAATTATTCTCAAGAGGAAAGATAATTAAAAGTAACAAATACTTTTACTCAAGTTACATTTTAAGTGAAGTACTGTTTATTTTTACTTGAGTAGATTTGTAGGTAGGCTACTTTCAGTTTGACTTGAGTAGGAGGATTTAGGTGAAGTAAATGTACTTTTACTCGAGTACAATTTTCTGTACTCTATGCACCTCTATCTGCACATGAAGAATAACAAACCACACCCAAACACCAAACGTGTCGTGATAAATAGCCTACAGTGAGATTAAGATGATGTATCTCATGCAGTAGCCTAATGGACCTACCAGTAAGTTGATTTGGGGTGCCTCGCTATTTTTATTATGAAGAACAGAAACTTTCGTTATTGCGTGTATGCTTTAATTTTAAACTCACAGATCTGGAACAAAACTGGACAGCTCTTGTGGAACTAACCAGAAGACCAGCAAAGGAAATTACCTTCTGTTGATTCATCACTCATCACGATGATTCGACGGTTTTGGGAAAACTGGTGACACAGCCAGACAGACTTTCATGTTCTGATTCAGGTTTACTCTCACAAATTCTGCTCCGACATCTGGTACCACAGCTGTAGGCTACATAGTGTGTAGTCTATGCCTAGTAGGCTACAATTACGCAGTAGCCTAATTATTATAGGCTAGTATGTTGAATAAACCACGACATTTTTACCAACTATGTTAATCAGACGTCAAATGTAGTCGTCTCGGGGTAGAAATTGAATCATAGAGAAGCGTTTTCCATCAAAACATGTAAAGGGTTTTAATCGAAAACTGGACGGACCGCTGTGCTGAACTACAAATTTCCCTTTTGCAGCACGTGAATGTAACTTTTGGCACGCGCTCAGCGGAGCTCAGATATGTCTATCGGGCTGGAGGTGAGCAGTGAATGAGTTGCGCTTGACTGTCGTCAATATGGGTCTCAAAGATGGGACCATCTGCCTTCTCATGGTTGGTAAGTATCTGTTTGGTATTTTTTTAATACACAAAGTGTCCGCGCAAATAGCCTAAGGCAGATGTGAGTAATGTCCGAGTTTGTATGGGCATTGCGCAAGCTAACAGAGCGCTACCGAACAGTGTTGGGTTTGGGGGGCATCCAAGTTATTCATTTGGTCGTGCTGGAGTTGCTCTGACACAAATGCGTTAACCTGTTAATGCAGTGAGGAGTTGAAATAGTTCTATAACTGAAATCGCAATAGCCTACTACTAAATCGCAAGACCCGGCGTTGCCCTGATGTCATTCGTGGTTACTGTGATGGTCAGGAAAGTCGACAGGGCGACAAAGGGGTTAGTTGTCCTGGTCCCAGGGAGAGAGGAGCTCCTCAGTGTGTAGGGCAGGGGCAGGGGCTGACTTTGTGCTGGGCTCAGTGAAGGTTGTCAGTGACCTGATGGCATAAAAGATAGTGTTTACAATGCCACCCTGCTAGAGACCTGGTGGTATGCCTGTTAACATGGGTGGCACTATTTCGCTCTGCCAGCATCAGCGTGTCACAGAACCCTAACAGTCCTCACATTTCTGCAGATTTGTAAGAAAGCCTATATCTTTTTATAGGATACATTGTGATTCTGCACCTGACTAAAGGAGGTATGTGTGAGATTTGATTGAAATCCAATAGATTCCAATAGATTCCAATAGATATCATGATTTCCTTCAGTAGTCGCAGTACATGTTGACAACATGCATATTCCTTTTAGGTGAAATTCAGCTTTCCAATGTTGATGTTCAGCCCCAAACCATGTCAGTCCCACTAACATGCTTGATTTTACAGACCGTTGGTGCGTCTCTGAAGTTATCAAGTAGTGACACTGTGAAGTGGTGACACTGAAGAAGGCTCTTGCAGCCGAAACGCCTGTCATATCAGTCCCTGCAATGTTTCAATAAAGAGAAAAGAACAAGAAAGAAGAGAAAACTGAGTGCGATCCATTTCCCAACTATAAATCACTTTTTACCACTATGCATTATTGCCATCATCTCAAGCAAATTTGTTTATCTTGGCCTTATCAGAGACAAACAGAGTAAGATTATGGGTTGTGAGAACCATGTTGTGTAGTCTTATGGCACCAAGATAAACAAATCTGCTTGATGTCAAGCATGGCGGTAAAAAGTGATTTGTACAAAGAAAAGTTACCGGTCTGTAAAATCAAGCATGGTAGTGGGACTGACATGTTTTGGGGCTGCTTGAATAATGTCAGTATTGGAAAGCGGAATTTCACCAAAATAAACATGCATGTCAACATGTACTGTGACTACTGAAGCAGATAATGATTTTCTCTGTGGGGTTTTAACATAGGGTGTACTCACTTTTGTGAGGTACATTTTGAGACATTAATGGCTGTATTTCAAATAATTTTGAGTGAACAATAAATTGAAGTGGCTGTACAAGTTGTTACGTGTACGCTGGGTACTGTTCATTGTCAAAGTGAAAGTTCTGAAATGTTTTCTGATGAAGAGATATACTTACAAATCTGCAGAAATGTGAGGGGTGTACTCATTTCTGTGACATACTTTACATCATGCTTATATTTAATTAGTTCTCTCTCTCTCTCTCTCTTTCTCTCTTTCTCTCTTTCTCTCTCTCTCTCTCTCTCTCTCTCCCCTCCCCCAGGTTCACTGGCAGTTGTGTGGCTACCCTCAGTTATCGCAGATGGTAGGACTTATCTGATTTTTCCTTTTTGAATAACATACTTGCCTATATACGAGCATCATACTACTGTAAGTTGAGTGCACCATTTTGCCAATGATGTACATTTGCAGTATTTCTACAGCACAGTACTTGTTCATAACGCATGTGGATTTTGCTTTGTTTCAGTGTGCAACTGGAGCCACATACCTCCATGCCCGTCATCCTCAGGTAAGTAAGGATCACGCTCTGACTTGTGATATACAGTATTTGTCCTTATTTTCTTTGCTTTGCTTTCATTACATCACCCCTCAGTTGTGTGTTGTTTTTTTCCTCTGTCCGTCTGTCTGTCTGTTGTTCTGTCTGTCTGACAAAATCTTTTATTGAATTAATTAAAACATTTAGATAGAAGACTGGCAGTGATTCCCAGATAACCCCTTTAACTTTTGAGAATAAATAATAAATAATTATATGTGGTCAAGGGCATCGTTTGTTTAGGTTGTGTCTCTAACAAATGCACCAAATGGACCATTTTTTAACGTGCAACAACAGTTTGTGAAGTGTCTGTGCAGGTTCTTCTTTCATCCAGGTTAACCAAATAGTTAAACTGTATGCGGCTGGACTTAGAGTTTTCTTATTAGTTCTTATATATATTGTTCATTTTCCCCTTACTACCAGTCCAGTGGCTTACAGCCTAAACTCTTCAGATAACGACAAAGGGGTATTTCCACACGCTTCTGATTTGTCATCTAGTGCAGTGGTTCCCAACCTATGGGTCGGGACCCACCTTATGGGTCGCCAAAGATCCACAGGGGGTCGCGGAGCCCTCTTGATTTTAAGGGGTTTCATTTTAAATATATATAGCCCATGTTGAATAAAAGACAAAGCATTTAACTAATAAATGCATTGAAGCAACAAATTGTAAGTGCTACATTAAACATTTATTCTATATTTGACCAAAGAGGAATTGAGGAATAAAATAACTAAAATTAATTTTAGTGAAACCGAGGGCATCTTGTGACTCCGTCTCGTGCGGGCGCTCGCGTGGTTGGGTCACCAAAGCTTACAATAGTAAAAACATGGGTCCCTTAAGAAAAAGGTTGGGAACCACTGATCTAGTGCATCGATGGGAGACAGACAGGACATTTTAACTGGAGATAAGACACTGGAGCAGCACAGATGCTTCTATTCTATTCGATTCTATTCTTCTTGTACCCTCTTTGTGCAGATGGGGTCGCCGGCGGGCCTATTCACTATTTCCTGAAAATACTCAACTACTCTACATCACAACAACATTGCTGTGACATTACCGAGAGATTATAATTTTGGTGACAGTAAGGTTATAACAAGCTCTGGGCAAAGGTTTAACTCGCGCAGCACTATGACTCTCTGTAATATCATAGCAATGTTGTTATGATGTAGTTAAGCATTTTCAGCAAGTGAATAGGGTCGCCGGCGACCCCAGCTGCAGTAAGAGGCTACTTAAGTGTACATGGATCGGGATCCAGGGCACATGGATGATTTCGATGGCTCCAGAAGAAGAAATAAGTGCATCGGCGCTGCTCTCCTCCTCAGATAATGGTTTTATGGAGACATTGGGGAGTAAAGTGCAGATATGCACCTGCTCTCCGCTGATACATAAACACACTCTGAGGAAGCAGAACTACACTTGTGTTGTTTACTTGCCGTCAAGATAATAATATTCAGAAGTAATGGACAAATTGTACCCTGTAGGCTGCAAACCTTTTTTTCCGTTATGTCACGCCAGGGCTGTTTTTTTTTTTTTGGTGGGTGGGGGAGGCGGGGTTGAGGTTTGCAAACAAATGTTGTTTTTGCAAACCAAAATGAACTACATGTTGTGATGCAGTTGTTTTTGACCTAATGTACAACAAAATGTTTTTTTTTGGGTTTTTTTGTTGAAACTCTTCTATCATCAATCTTATGTGATGCTTTACCAATATGGAAAACACTCCAGGACTTTTGACGCATATACAGAATGTTCTTGTTTTTCTAATTCTTTCCTATTTATTTGTGTTGTTGTGCATTTTTCTTCGCAGGTGTTGCTGATGAGTTAGACTGCTTCCGCCCTTTTGATAAACACCAGGACTGGCGATGTGTGTGGGAGGGAAGGAGGAACTACAACAGCTCTATTTTCACATTACTCATTGAGTAAGTTCACTAATCTTGTTCAGCCAGCATTGATCAGATACATACAAGTAAACTACAAAAGCAAACAGTGCCAATTTTACTGGTAAAATTAAGGAAAGTCATATGTATGTACTAAGCTTCTGGTTACAGTTCATCACTGCTTTCATGCTTTTGAAATGATCATTTTTCATTAACCCCTTAGCGCAGCACCTGTTATAACCTTACTGTCGCCAAAATTGTAATGTCTATGTCTTAATCTGTTACTTAAGGCTCTCGGCACTGTCATAGCAATGTTGTTATGATGTAGTTGAGTATTTTCAGCAAATAGTGAATAGGCCCGCCGGCGACCCCATCTGCAGTAAGAGGCTACGTCAACATGACATGTATTGCATGAGTATTCTTCACATTGTCCTGGTGGTTTTATTTTCAGGCAGCCACCATCAAGGATTGCAGGGGCAACCTGCAAACCGTACCGCATGACAAGGGCGTCATACGTGAGCATTGCGAAGCCACCACCGAAGCCTAAAGGCAACATGATGGCGTATGTTGCTGGCAAGACTGACAGTGGAGAAGACTGCACCATGGCAAACTTCACAGGATCCCCAGCACACATGAGTAAGATGACCAAAACAAAAACATTGTCAATATACCCTACAATATCAGCATGATGTATGAAATACATCCCTAACTCCACAACATCCACTCAATACATATTTCTTGAAAGAAAAGCATCAACACTTTTGGTTGAAGTAAAACTTTTTTAAAAGTAAAACGTTTTTTAGCATCTTAATTTACAAAAATAAACATCACAGTCATTCTTTATTACCATGCAACATCTTGGTCATGTCATTCTGGCTATAAGAAACTTACAATAGGGACGCTTTCTTATGGAGTTACTAATGTCAAGAGCTGAGTAGCCTTGATTTTCTTGAGTGTGTCAGGTAGCTTATTAGTCATGCAATTCATCGGCTCTTCTTTCCCTTTTTAAAAAAAGATATATTTATAAGCTTTTTGGGCCTTTATTTCGGATAGGACAGTGAAGGTGTGACAAGAAGCGAGAGTGGAGAGAGATGGGGTAGGGTTGGGAAATGACCCCGGCAGGACTCCAACCGGGTTCCCCATGGGCATGCAAGCCCAAGTGTGAGGGGCGTAGTGCGCTGCACCACATCACCCCCCTTCTTTCCCTTTTTCTTACAGTAATGAAGTGTTCTTGATGTTTTACAGTTCGCTGCAGTGTTCTCGGTCATGTAGAGCTGAAACGTGAGTTTGGACAGCTGCATGTGAATGCATCCTGGGATGTTGGAAGCGATATCACAAAGTACATGGTAAACTACCGAGAGAATGCCATGGACAACTCTGGAAATACATTGTGGATGAAGGTGCGTAGACCAAAACGAGTAATGATAGTAGTGTTGTGAAGGCTCAGTGGCATGGGCCGCTGTACCATTATGACAGCCTGACCCGAGGTCGTTTCCTGATCTCCTTTCTCACTCACCTCACTCAATTCCTCTCACTATCCTTTCTGAATCATAAGGTGCGAAAGTCATAAAATGTACTGTGCATATCTAAAAAAAAAAAAAAGAAGAGTAACGGTAGCGAGTGCATTCATGCATCGCATACTTAATTTATGGATTTCAGTTGGCTGATATACCTCCCCCACTTTGCCTGTAATAAGGCTTCTGTTATGCAAAGGGTTACTTACTTACTTTCAATCTTGTGGTGTACACACTACTGTATGTGATCCTCAGTTGAAGACAACCGGGCTTTATGCTTCACCGGACATGTTTGGTAATGTTTGAGTCAGAGTCTACTCCTCTCTTTAGAGATGAGCTTGATCATTATCGTCACACCTCTATCACTTACCACCACCTTTTCTGCTCAATATGTAATTTCAGACAATGATCCACTGAGAGCAATCGTAGGAAAATATGTCACTTTTTTAGGCATTGAATGAGGTGTCTTTCTTTTTCTTATATCTTAACTACACAGTAGAAAATGAATATTTAGGCCATCTTAATTTCACCTGGTTGGATTGTAACTTTGACCTTGACATTGCCCTTGAACTCGCCCTTGATCTCTCGTGCTTGAAGCACTTGGTTACAGGCCCAAGTCATTTATCAACATCAACTAGCTTCAGTGGGTTCAGCCGTGGGGGCTAAGCAGATGGCCTTTAGTTCCAATGGTTGCAGGTTCAAATCCCACCCTTCCACTCCACGACATGGCTGAGATGCCCTTGAGCACAGTAACCTACCCCCTAACCCCATACTGCTCCAGGGACTGTAACCCATGTCCTGTAAACAAGTGTAAGTCATTTTTGATAAGAAACATCAGTGAAGTGTAGTACAATGTAATATAATGGGTTCACCAATTACATGATGGAAATAATCGCTTCTGACCACACATAGCTTTTAGCCCCATGCACACAGCCCTAAATGGCACACAGTCCTCTCCTAACCTCTCTAGAATGGTGTTAGTCTGCAGAATTCTCACACTACACAAATTCTCACACTTGCCCTTGTACTTATGGTGTCTCTGACTTGCATTTCCTGTTCCATGTTTTCTTTCTGTTTTGACTTTTGAAGATGGCGAATTATATTTTGTTAGACTCTTGGTGACAACCAAAACACTAGATTTCATTATTGTTAACAAATTCAAATGAAAAGAATGAACCTCACCTAGCAAAATAATATCTTTCACCACAGTACGCTATTGTTTAGACCAGATCTGACCCTGCCTTGCTGCTGGCCTTACAGGGTGAAGATTGTGTGAGTGGAGTGAACTGCTGTTTACTTGTGCTAAATGAAGAAGTCAAAGTCCAGGAAGTGCATCAGCGTGTCAGTGAGGGATGACGGCCATAAGGGCCAGATGGAGTTCAGTAGCCAATCTAACAGCTC
Organism: Engraulis encrasicolus; assembly: GCF_034702125.1. Taxonomy (NCBI): domain Eukaryota; kingdom Metazoa; phylum Chordata; class Actinopteri; order Clupeiformes; family Engraulidae; genus Engraulis; species Engraulis encrasicolus. The sequence continues at coordinate 26,564,526 of NC_085867.1, read as the reverse complement.
TAATAAAGCAGAACTTAAAAACCTCATATCTCACGAGATATGAAGCCATACTTGTTGTTTTATATATATATTTGTAGGAGGAGTCGCAAAACAGACACGTTCACGTTGTGAAGGGCCTCAACTCATCTGTCTCCTATCAAGTTCAAGTGCAGTGTGTTAGCACATCGAAATGCCCTCAGTGTGCTAAGAGCCAAGTCTTCATTGTGCCCCAAGGTTAGTAGTGTGGTAGGGGGAAGTAAGCTTTACAACGAATGAAGTAACAACAACAGTTGTAGTAACAACAGTTACAATTGATCATGTGGTCACTGCATCACCACTTTCAATGTAAAACAAGTCTGCAACATTACGTATGGTAACATAATGTTCTTAGACTAGAACGTACAAGTACAATGTAAGTGCATAATAATAAGTGAATAATAGTGAACACATAATGTTGTTACATGTTGATAAACAAAGGTCAAGTGTTTACAAAAACTAGTAATGCATCGAGTGCACACATGTGATATTCCTAAAGAAATGCATTGCCCTTCCACAATAACACGTGTAATATTGATTGTCATTCCTATCTATTCACCAGAATCCTGTTCGACTGGTCATTTATTGTTCTACGTATGTTCTAAATATGTAGCATACTTGTATGTCTGTGCATCCATACTCAGTAAGTAAATGATGTTATTATCAACAGAGCTGTACAGAGAGCCCATCATTAAACACGTTGGCCTTGCACCTCACCAGGGACGAAGGAAAGTGACCATAACATGGGAGGTAAGCCTGCTATTCGCTGCTCAAACACGGTCCAGTTGGCCTTGTCCGTGATTCAAACGGCTAAGGCGCTGTACTGCTGTGCTCGGGACATGAATTCGATTCCGGCCCGAGGTTACTTCCCACTCCTCACCTATGGCTCTCTCCCACTCTTCGCTGTGCTATCCTTATAAAGGCAAAAAGTCGCCCACTCAAAAAAAATTCTAGTCATGCACTTGGATGTGCTGGCCCGGGCCCACCCATACTTACAATTATGCTGCTCAAACATTCAAGTCAAGTCAAGTCGGTTTTATTGTCAATTTCTTTACATGCACTGGTCATACAAATTTCTTACTTTCCCATGCAGACATAGACATAGACTTAAAGTGTGGACATAGACAATTAGACATAGACAGTACACATACATTACACCTGGAGTACCTATACAATAACCTTACAGAACAGCTGCTGCTGACTGTACACACGTTCCAACGTTGTTTCCAACGTTGTTTCACACGATAGACGTTCACAAAGACACATTTTACAACAAATAAACTGTGCAAGTTCGGGAGAGGTAAGGAGCCGCTGCAGACTACATGCTCCGCTTCCTGTGTGACATTCGTGACTCAAGTCAGTCTGACCAAGCCTACATATGGCATCATACTACTTAGTCTATGATCATATCTTGAGGTGAGCGTTTATTCCTGAAAGTAACTCCTGCACGTTCATACTGTAGCGAAAGTGGCCTTGAGCAAGGCATCCGGACAGGGAGGCAGAGACATCCTACCTAGTAGAAAAGCAGAAGGAAGAGCTGTCTGGGCCTTGCATTTCGTTTTGCGACTTTCTCGTGCCAGTTCATCTGCCTCCCATCCCACCCACATATTAGCCTGACTAACGCGACTGCAAGTCTCTTCAAGACTTTAGTCTAGTGGCCAGGCAAACCATCTAGTACATCAACATCAACATTTCTCCAAGGAGGGATACAAAGGGTGTGTCTAGCTCACATTCATGAAATGCCTCCATAGGCTAGTGTTTGAAGCATAATTCAATTAGAATACTCATTCACCTGTTAACTGAACTGCTGCGCCTTTATCTTAAACTTAAACACTCCCCATTGGAAATGCTCAAAATTGATTGATTCCCTTTTTCTGGCAAGCTTGAAATGTTGTTGTTGTTTTTTCTGGCCAGAGTAAATTCTCGAAGAGACTTGAAGTCACAATAGGCGGGCTACCTCCACATTGCTCTTGGACCTACACTCTATACCGAAATAACTTCGAGTCACTCTGGATATGAATTTCACTTACACATAAGGGAGTCTAAAAGAATGCCACTGAAACATAAACATATAACACCTTAACCCCTTAAGACATGCTTTATAAATTTGTTGTTACCAGTATGGTAATGACCAAGTCATAGTGCATTGCTAAAGGGCCTGTGTTGTGTCATAGTATTGTAGTGCTATGGTAGTTAAATTTCAAATACTATTACAGCGTGCCACTGGAAGTATGGCGTGCTTCAAGGGGCTACATTGGCTCTCTAAATACTCTTATATTTTTTTCCTTTCCTTTTGCCTCTGCCATGTGCACCTTAAAAAATACTAGTGTAAATGAACCTTAACACTTTCAGAGTTGAAATGAACTCCCTTTCAGATAGCACCCCCCATCCTTCTGAATACCATCCCCCTGGATAGCACCCCGGCTAAAATAGTGTTAGCCTACTTTTAATGTTTGTTAATGTAGCATTTCAGAGTTAATTCTACTCAATATTGTGTAAATATTAGAGATGCACCGGATCCTGATTTTTAGGATCCTGCCGGATACCGGATCAACTGCTTAAGATCCTGCCGGATCCGGAACCGGATACCGGATCCTACGAAAGGGTTGAAACACATAGTCTACTCGCACACGTGGGCCCTTTTTATTACGTTGGCGCACACTATTTTTTAGACTCATTGGCTTACTGACAAACTGCCTGCAATGGCCACTTCCAAAGGGCTTTCACTCCATGCAGTGATTGGGGTTGTGAAAGACTGACTGAAAAGCCTAGGCTACGTAAAAACTAGAGATGCACCAGATCCTGATTTTTAGGTAACTGCCGGATACCGGATCCACTGCTTAAGATCCTGCCGGATCCTGTAAAAAACCCTATTATCCTGCCTTTTCCGGATCCGGAAACGGATCCGGTGCATCTCTAGTAAATATTAAGAGCTGTTGAGTTGAAATGACACTGGCCACCTGTAGAATTTTACACTGTATTATAACTGTTATAACTCCACTGTTTGGCAATTTGACTCTCCATAGTGTTGTACAGGGTTGGACTGGGACCAGAAAAAGGCATTTTTTGCGGCCCACTCTCAGTTGTGGGCCAGTCTCTAAGACAATACAAAAGAAAACGGCATTGACTTTTGAGGACTGTTGGCCCACCGGGAAATGCCCTGTATGCCAGATTACCAGTCCATGCCCGGTATTGTGAATAATACTCTATTTGGATTAATGTAAGCGTACTCTCACAACCCATGTGTTTTACTGTGTAGTCTCCATCACCTGTGGGTGTGAGTGAGCATCACGTGAGGGTGAAGAAGGCATCGAAGGAGTTTGATGAAACCTTCAAGACTGACGGTGGAGACTCGTCCATCACTCTCCTGCTCTCCCATTCTGCCTACGAAGTCTCCCTGCACTCCAGCAACAACGTCTCTCAGACCAACTCCACCCCGTCCTGGGCCATCGCTGCATCCCTACAAGAGATGAGTAAGGGCCTTTCCCATTTGTATTTTTCTACCCCTACCCCTACCCCTTACCCCTCCAAACGGAGTCTGCCTGTCCGAACCCCTCCTTTTTGAAGGCTACAAAGCCCTCCCCCTTACCCCTACCCCTCTGCCTTAACGACTATTGGTATACCCCTACCCCTACACAAAACGGAGGGGGAGGGGTAAGGGGTAGGGCCAAGGGGTAAATTGAGATTGGGCCTAAGTGTGCGTGTGTGTGTGTGTGTGTGTGACAATGCAGACCATGAGTGTACCCTGCATGTTGGGCGTAAGGGGTACAAACCTAGGCTGGGCAAAGCCGACTGTTGGCTCCGTCAAACAGTCTGGCGAGAGCTAAGAGGAATCCGTTTCCACGGAGGGAGATGGTCTGATCTTACTCTACCATGTAAATTCATTGGAGTTTCAAATTAAAATGAAAACTCTTGTGCTTTTCTCAAAGTAGCGTCCCTGTGCACAACCACTGTCCAGGTGCTGGTGATGTGCAGTAAGAGGAGTCCAAGTAAATGAAGGATGAATCACCGCACACTGGTATTCTTTGCTGGTAGTTTATTTGGTGAACAACCCATTTCACTGTTGCTTCATCAGGTTCACTCTCTCACTCATATTGTGCTTTATTAGCATGACTGTTACGATATAGTGTCGCAAAAGTGTAACGAAGGCTAACTAGCAGAGTTGGCGTGAAACGTTGGTAAAACCTCCCTCCGATAGCCTCATACAGTCTCGTGCCGTTGGGCCCAGCGGTATCGTACTGTGTCTCCCATTGCCGCACCGTTGTAGTTGACGAGGTTGCACGTTCGATCACCGAGGGGGGTGAACAGGTGCAAGAGGACCTCCGTCGCAAAAGCATACAAATAACAAGACAAAAGTGTGAATAGCGTTACTTTAACCAATCAGCAACGGACTTCGCGGGTGAGTTCTGCGTCACCACTCTAAACTGTTTTCTGATTGGCTAAACAAAAAAATGCCTTTTTCTGGTCCCAGTCCAACCCTGTGCAACACTATGGAAAGTCAAATTGCCAAACAGTGGAGTTATAACAGTTATAATACAGTGTAAAATTCTACAGGTGGCCAGTGTCATTTCAACTCAACAGCTCTTAATATTTACACAATATTGAGTAGAATTAACTCTGAAATGCTACATTGACCAAACATTAAAAGTAGGCTAACACTATTTTAGCCGGGGTGCTATCCAGGGGGATGGTATTCAGAAGGATGGGGGGTGCTATCTGAAAGGGAGTTCATTTCAACTCTGAAAGTGTTAAGGTTCATTTACACTAATATTTTTTACTGTGCACATGGCAGAGGCAAAAGGAAAGGAAAAAAATATAAGAATATTTAGAGAGCCAATGTAGCCCCTTGATGCAGGGTGCACCTGAGCGAACCGAGCTTGGAGGCTTTTTCCAGACGATGTGCAGAGCCAAGATCTTTGGGTGGAGAGTACATAGGATGGCGTCGCCAGGATAGTAGAAACCAGGGAGCCGAGACTCTGCATCAGTGTTTGTGTCTCTGTGTGTATGATGCTATGAGTGTCTCCGCTTTTAGCCAAATGGGTACGCATCAGGCAGTAGTGCTGTAGTGGGTGTGTATTTGTGTGTGCAAGGATAGATTACTGCACAGGCCTACTGGGCCCAAGCCCAAGGGCCAAGGGGCCCTGAAGTCCAAGCCTCTATATTTCCATTCTCACACTGCATTCAATATTGCGCTTTTAACAACTGTATTTCCTGATTTTCTCAGGGGGACAACCTCCCAAATCCTCAGCAACATAGGGTCTTCAGTTTCCGCCTTAAAACCCTGAATTTTTTTAGAAGCTATCAACACCCATTTAGGGGGGGGCTTTCTTGCTGTCTGGCCCAGGGACCCATGGAGTCATAATCTGTCCCCACAGACACACGCCACACACAGTAGTACTGTAGTTTGTGTCTGTTTGTTTGCGTGTTGCTATGAGTATGCCCACCGTTGGATACGCCACACACAGTAGTCCTGTAGTGTGTCTCTGTTTGTGTGTGCGGCGCAGCAGGCAGTAGAGTAGTACTATAACGTACATGCACGTGCAGCAGGCTAGTGGCTTCCTTCCTTCCTCTTCGCAGTGCTTGGGCCCCAGAGAGATGGGAGGGGGAAAACAGTGTACAGTAGGTATTCTCTTGGGCACCTTGGGGTTGCACAGTTGGTGCATGTTGGTGAGTGTTTGTAGCGGGGTTTTTTTTAGTGGTGGTCTGTTGTGTGTGTGTGTGTGTGTGTGTTATGTGCATGTCTGTGTGTTTGTCTGCATGAAACTGTGGCTGTGTCTGTCATCATTGCTGCCTACAGTGAGTGAGTGAGTGTGAAAGGGTGAATGTAAGGCATGCAATTTAACCCATTTAAAACTAAGGCACCTCAAAAAAGCCTGCTGAATGCCATGAATGCATTTAAAAGCTATGACTCTCATCGTGCATTCGAATGTATTCACTCAGCCCCACATATCCACATTTTTAATAATATTAATAAAAAAAACCTCAAATCTCAAGAGCCTGAACGCAGGGTCCATGCAGCTCCAGACACCTGGGTTAATGCTGTGTATACGCAGCATCAGGCTTAAATGGGTTAAAGCACTTTGAGGGCTTGAAGTGGAAGAGCACTACGTATATAAATGCAGCCCGTTTACCATTTACAAGTAGGGCTGGGCAATATGACGATATATATCGTTATCGTGATATAAAAGTGTATATCGTGACCTTTCTCCTTTATCGTTTATATCGTGATAGTCATTTTATCAATTTTATACAATTGAATATAATTTAATTACATTTCATGTTGTCACAATACACACTATAAGTTAATGTAACTGTAAAAATAAGAATAAAAAGATCAATTTTAAAGAAAGGTTGTTTTGCGACATAAAAAAATAAAGAGCAAATAAAGAGAATGACTGAAAACGATTGTAATTGTGCTATATCGTGATATATATCGGTATCGTGATACAAAGTAATCCATATCGTGATATTGTTTTTTTTCGCCCGTTTACCATTTACCAGCATGGTGCAGTCAACAGAACATGGTGCAAAACCAGTGTCTCCTCCTGTAAACATAAATTATTCCCTTTGCAGAGTGCGATGGAGCCTTCAGCGTGGCATTCATCAACAACGGCAGCTTCAGCCTCTCCTGGAGCGGTCTGCTTGCGGTGGACCACGAGTGCTACACACTGGAATGGTTCCTCAAAGAGGACAACAGCACTGCCTGGTTCCAATCCTTCTCCTCCTATGAGAACCACACCACCATCGACATTGAGGAAGGTACCACATCGCTGCCTTCCACTACTCTCCAGTCAAAGCATCCTGTACAAGTATAGCAACTACTCTCATTCAAAAACAAACAACTTAGGTCAGTTAACATATCGTCCAATGTACAGAGAAATGGAAGCATTGGGCAGTTAGGGTGTCAGGCTTGTAGCTCAAAAGTTGACGGTTTCTTAGTATTTTAATCCCAGAATGTATGCCGCCCATTTAAAAAAGTTATCAGTTTCATGTATATTTACCACCATCATCAACTTCTAAGTATTCATTATGACTGTACTTACTTCACCTATAGCCTAGTAAGTATTCATTAATCAAAAGATCAAATTTCTGAATGGGTAGCATTTTGAAGATAAAGCACTGTCAGGAAAATTAAATCAAATTTCACTCTCTGGTTCGTCTCTCCCTTTACTGTCATTTTTATTATTTTAGAATACGTGACATCCGGCCAGTTACATTTCCTATCTTCCACTTTAAAATTCATCATCTGTGATTGATAAAAGTCTCCGGGTGTTTCCTGTTATTAGATTTAGTGTTTAAGGAGTGAACATGTTTTTATTCAGTGTAACTTTAAGGAGTTAGACCTTCTTTCCTTAAATTGTCTGGTTACATGTTTGAAGTTATACAGAACTACCCACAAAACATTTTTCCTTTAGTGATGATAAAAACAAAGTATGAAACGTTTCTAATGATATTCACAAGCACTAAACTGACAAACTTTACCAGCGAATAAACATCCGATATACTGTATACTCTACCTTTAAAAAGGTTTTACTACAGCTCTCTAGCCTACACGAGCTACATGCCCTAATAATGTACATGAGTGTATGACAATTTGGCTTGGGTGGAACTCATTTTGATTCTCCGTCTGCTGTTCCCTGTCAGGTACACTCTCGGCCACAACTCTCTACCCCTACAAGAGATATGTCTTCCTCCTGCACGCGAAGCAGGACAAGGACGACACCTGCAACCTCAAGCAGATCAACGCCAGTGATATCACCTGCGGATGGGCCGAGGCGTATCTACAGGAAGGAAGTGAGTAGCATTCTGGGAACCGTCTTAACAACACTCAGCACATTCATCTGCTATCAGTTCAGTTCAGTAGTTTTTATTTGTCCCAGTATGGGCAATGCTATGGCA
>NC_085867.1:26501612-26551612 GCF_034702125.1 Engraulis encrasicolus | reverse complement strand
TATTTGGGAAAAGAGAGGAGAGACAAAAGATTGCTACTATCCTTGAAACGAAGGGACTGAAAGCAAGGGAAACAGTTAAAAATCTTGGGGTCCTCATTGACAGTGACCTAAACTTCAACAGTCACATGAAAGCTATTACTAAGTCTGCATTTTATCACATAAAAAACGTCTCTAAATTTAGGGGCCTGATGTCTAAACATGATCTGGAGAAGCTAATACATGCCTTCATTTCTAGTAAAGTTGATTACTGTAACAGTCTTTTTACTGGCCTCCCCAATAAGACCATTAAACAGCTTCAACTTGTACAAAACGCAGCTGCAAGGGTTCTTACAAAGACAAGGAAGTTCGACCACATTACTCCAATTTTAAGATCGCTGCATTGGCTCCCAGTAAGCTACAGAATTGATTTTAAGGCTATGCTACTTGTGTTTAAATCACTAAATGGAATGGGACCCACATATCTACTGGATATGTTTCAGCTGTATGCACCGACCAGGGCCTCGTTTCCCAATAACGATGGTTCTTAGCCTTACGTGTGTCGTTAACCAGTGATCCTACGAATGTTCTTAGATTTCCTACGACTGTTTCCCAAAGACACTCGTACATGAACGCGCGTGCACAGCCTCTAAGATCATTCGTAGCGTCGCTCTTAAGGATCGCTGTCCACATATGTGGTGCTGAAGTGTACTCGGAGTGAACTGCGCCGTCATCTGCTGCTAAACCATTTACAAAATGTAAGGCGTGTGTCAGTATCAAAAGTTGTTTTCTATAAGGGTGGGACTACATTTGTAGCAGTTTGCAACTATCGACAGGAGTTATTGTTGGCAAATGAAATAAAATGCACACACACAATGAAATCATGCAAAACTCCCAACTGACGGTAATAATGAGCTACCGTTAAGACCCAGATAAAGCGCGTGCACTTGGCTACTGCAGCTTAATATTTAAGAAGACAAGTAGGCCTAGGCCTAGTTGGAGTTCCAAATTGGGATGCGCAAAGTTACAACCTCAAGGCGTTCAAGGCTTGACAACTATCGGGAGCACGTCAGCATGCTGTTATGAAAAACAATGTCCATCAAAATTGACACATCCCCTCGCTGCCTTTTTGTTATTGCTTAGCCTTCTAGAGTCGGAATAGGGAGAGGAGCTTGGCACATGTGGTGAGCGGTGCGCAAAGTACCGCGCGCTCAAGACTTTCACAACTGTGAGGACATTTTTGCACGGCAGTCTGCTGTTATTAAAACAAAAAATCTACACGAATCCCCATCGCTGCCTTTTTAATTTTTGTCATAGCTTACCCTTCGCCTACAACTATCATGTATTTTCGGCGTCGCCTTCCCTTTCTTAGGCTACTTGAAAATGAAAGAGGGTGCAACAACTCGCTGACCATTTTTCTTCAAAAAATATAAAATAAATAAAGTTTCGGAAGTGGCCTTCCGACATCAACACTCTTGTCTCTCGTTGCCGAAGCCCCTTATTCATTTTGCCTTGTTCATGTTCATGAAGCACCCACACAAATTATGATTGATCACAGTTTAATTATGCCCAGGTTTATCAAACACAGTCGAACTATTTTACTACCTGTAACATATTTCCAAACACATTACTTTTATTTTATAGGCCTACACATCCACAATTAATGTTACCTTCTTATTTTCGTTGCAGTGTCAACTGTGCTGCCATGATATTTAGGCTACACTCCCGTCTTAAAACATCAACTTGAAGCGCAAGTTTCCTCTTTTCCTATGGGTGTCTCCACTGTGCCATGCCTCTCGCGTCTTAAAACAGCAATCTTATGCGCAGGTTTTCTTCTTTTCCCTTCATATCCTGTGGGTGTCTCCACTGTGCCATGCCGCTACGATCAATCTTAGCGCGTTAAGACTACTCTAGACCACTCGTGGATTGCTCTTAGAGTTACGTGTCAACCTGCGATGGTTCTTTGCTAAGTTGGCTTTGGGAAACGCTCCGTGAGCTCTACGATGGTGTTACGTGTGAACCTAAGTAGCACGTAGCGTTAAGTAGTACTTAAGGCCCTTTCGGAAACGAGGCCCAGGTCACTAAGGTCAACGGAGAAGAATTTGCTGGTGATTCCAAAAGTCAAAACAAAGTGTGGAGAGGCAGCCTTTAGCTTCTATGCTTCAAAGCTTTGGAACCAGCTTCCAGATGACATAAAAAATGCACCCACTATTGATAGCTTTAAATCTAGACTCAAGACAAAGCTGTTCTCAGATGCTTTCCCCAGCTTAAATTACTTATTATTATTATTTTTATTTTTATGTTTATTTAATTTGTTTTATTTTATTTTATTATTATTTTTACCTTATGTTATATCTTAATGTTTTAAATGTTTTTTGACTTTAATTCATTTCCTTCTTTCTTCCCTGTTTCCTTTCATTTACATTTGTTAACTTTGTGAAGCACATTGAGTTGCACCTGTGTATGAAATGCGCTATATAAATAAACTTGCCTTGCCTTGCCTTGTGCTGCTCTACTGTACCCGTCGGTAGCCAGCTCACCTACAAAGATCATTACACTGCCAAAGGGTTGTGCAGTGTCCTACTGCAATTTGAAACCAGTCATTCATTCACTCCATTTGTCTACTCTGCCCTACAAATGCAAAGTACAGTAACTACGCCAATATTGAAACTGAGAAAAATCCTTTCAAAGCCTTAGTATAGTGCTGGATATTATAGCAAATTTGACATCGCAATATCTCCAGAACAGGACACATTTGGATCAGGAGGCCTTGTCACTGATTTGTTTCAGTCTAAATTCAATTTTGATAAAATATGTAGGCTAGTTACTGCACTTTACCTTCGTAGGGCAGTAATGTATTATGTCATATATCATACCCGTCAGTAGCCTGGCTTTCACGATTCTCCACTACAGAGCCTGTTACACTGTTGAGGTAAGGTGCAGCTTCTCCCTGCACTTATTCTTTTTTTAAAAGTATATTTTGGGCCTTTTTGGCCTTTATTGTTACAGGACAGTGTGAGAGTAGACAGAAAATGATTGGGAGAGAGGGAAGGGGCAGGGCCGGGAGATGACCCCGGCCGGACTCGAACCGAGGCGTGGACAACGTAAGCCCAAATGTGGGGGGCTTAGCGCGCTGCGTCACAGCGCTCCCTTCTCCCTGCACTTCTTCTGTACTGCACTGGATTCAAATCCAAAAATCAAAATCAGAAGTACAGTAAAAGTTCAAATGAAGTTTCCATCTTACTTTGGTAACTTATCTGAGTAACCAGAAGACCTGTGTACTGTGTACCAGTAGACGTGTGAACTCTTACAATCAGCAAACTCGGCGTTGGTTGGATCAAATTTGCGGTGGGTTCTTGTTAGGTTTTTAGTGTTTTAACCGTAACAGCACAATGTATTTACCACATTAGGTGCAATGTACTAACAGCTGTGTAATATCATGTGCCAGTGTTGTACTTACACTATGAATTTACTTTTACTTTTGACACCTCTGATGGGATTACATACTGTATCATACTGTATCTGTCAGTAGCCTATATTTGCGCTGTTCTGTATCATCATACTGCAATAATATACCTATGTGTCAGTATAATGTGTTGTGTACTGTCCTTATTCTTGCAGTGTGCATGAAAAACACACAATACCAATACTTTGAACGCCTATTTCTCAGCTTCATTATTGGCATAGTGTCTGCATTTTGCCTTTGCAGGCATTGTTTGGCAAGTTACTCAAAAACTTAAATGCAGTACTGATTACATGTTGTTACATGTACTGTCTTTTCAAAGTAATCTGTTACATCGAAATATAACTAAATTTAAAATATAGGAGGGCATTATACTGCATATGCATTACTTTAGTTACTCTCTCAAAAAATGTAAATATAGATCTAGCAATTTACAGTGTAGATCAAGCTCATGACTCTTTCACATACCATCAATGCCTTTCACTTTACTGCGTCACAGCAAAAAAGTAATGCATTAAGTAATGAATTACTTAAGCAATGAGCTACTCCCAACACTGTTTGCAGGGCAGTATACTGCACTGCATTATACCTGTCAGCAGTATGTCCTGCATTGTAATACACCCGTTGCCTGATTCAGTTGAAGCAGCTGAAGGCCCACCTTTTTATCCTTGCCTCCTCCTAGCTGCCCAGGCGTCACAGCGTCCTTAATCTGTTCATAACTAGCCCTGGCAGGGGGCTCCCCTAGGTGGCCGCTGGTCTCTGCCTGAGGTTTCTTCCTGACTATTTGGGGTTTTTCTCAGACCTAATTGAGCACCTTCCCCCTATAAACCTAACCTGGCTCTCACGCAGATGGATTGTCATCCTGTGCGAGCTCACGAAGTGTAACGAAGATGCACGAAGCACTAGGGGTCTCGCGAGAGCCAGGCTACTACAAACCATGAATCAAGTGAAAAAGGAGTTTTTCCTCACCCCTGTTGCCACCACTGAGCGCCCCATTCACTGTGACTATGTATCACTTATCCTGGGCCTAACCCTTATGGACCTTATGCCTCTATAATCTCTATTTACGTATGTCCTCTTTAAACGTATTTCATTTTCTCTAGATATTCTTATTCATCCATCTACTTATTTTCTCTATTCTATCTAGTTTCTTCTCTTGTCTACTTGCTATTCTTTCTTGTTTCTGTCTCTCTTTTCTACTTCACTTTTTATTTTAATTTTTAAAATTGATGTTTATCCATTTGTTAAGCACTTTGAGCTGCAGGCATTGTATGACACTGTGCTATACAAATACAGTTATTTATTTAGTGCAAGAAAGTCCTTGTGCACAACCCCTCAGCTCTCCAGGTGCAGGTGTAAGGCAGGAAAAAGTGATACATATGAAAAGTTCATTAAACACTGCACACTGGATACTTACTGTTTTGTAGCGAACAACAAAAAATAAAGAGAAAAAAGAACGGTATCCAGTGTGCGGTGTTTAATGAACTTTTCATATTGATCACAGTTATTTATTTATTGACCTGATTGTGTTTCCCTGTATCAGACCTCAGCAGCTGGATCGTGGCAGGCGTCATCATAGGCACAGTGCTGCTGCTGGTCGCAGTCAATTTCTGCTTTCGCTTACTCAACAGGTACTGTAACTTCCTCCCCCTCCTTATCCTTCTCGTCCTTATCTGAATGACTTTTTTATCTGCTTTTTAATTTTCTCATCAGCGATAAATCTGTCTTGCCTCATCCTGTGAGAAGAAGTTTAAACATGCGTGCATGCAGCGTTTTTGGGATCGTGACCTTGATTGTCTTTGCCATGCTGTGCCCGCAGGTTCAAGGCTGTGGTGTGGCCAAGCGTGCCCAACCCTGGCAACAGCAGTGTCATGCAGAAAACAGACAGAGACTATGAGCTGGTGAGTAGCAGCCAGGAGCTCTATCAGTGAAAAGCAACTTTGACTTGAACTACGAACTACTGTAAGTGGCGGCAAACTAACATTTTAAACAGGGAGGGGAAAGTATTTTGAGTGTGCGTGTGTGCATTTGCATTTGCAGAGAATGATAAGTCAGTGTGTTTTTGTGGAATGAGTGTGTTTGTGTCATGATGAAGCTGTCTAAATTGTATTGTATTTCAGGACAGAACATTTGTTCATTCATTCATATGTGTTCATCGATTGTTGCACATAAATAGAAATTGTATATATTTAAATACATATCTTAATCTATTTATTGATCTATTCATTCATGGTCCCATAGGAGGTGCTGGAGCCGGCGAGCAGTCTGAAGATGTGTGAGGACTGGGACTCAGGACCGCTGTACATACTGGACTACAGGAAGGAGGAAGTGAAGCATGCAGCAGCGAGCCCCCTGCTGGCCAAACTGAGGCATGACAACTCAGACCAGGAGGAGGAGGAGGAGGATCAGAGGGAGGCAGGAGTGGAGACATCGTCCACTAGGACACGGGAAGAGGGATGTGTTCCTCCTCAGTCTACCTGTACATGGGTGCAAAACACAGACCAGACTCTTCTAGACGGCACCGTAGAAACACCCTCGCGGAGGACAGACAAGGGCACACCCATATCCCCTACAACCACAGCCACTGGCACATCCACAGGTGGCGTGACGAGGGGGTGTGACCCCAAACCTGCGGCGGGGGTGTTCATGGGTGACTACACCACCATGGAGCTGTTTCAGCAGGCCTCTGTGGCATCCACACTGGCCGAGTGCCAGCCGTCGTGCCAGACAGGGAGCGCAGCGGTGGCAGCCTGGCCCTCCGCAGGGGCGTCTGTGTTAGACTACGTACACCAGTCCCACTTCACCATAGCACCGTCACCATCATTACCATCGTCACCAATGGGTGAACAGGGCACATATGACACTGCCACCACCACCACCACTGTTTTTTAAGCTGACAGACACTTGAGTGTTTCCTTTTATACTATAATATACTATTATTTTAAGATGCCAGGAAGGACAATACAATTGAAGTTCACTGTTGTGACGGTATCTCAAACTTGCACTCTGTCTTAGGTTACAATATAGATGGATGTAATGTAATGTACAGTGGTTCTCAACCTTTTTTGAACAAACGCCTTGACCTCATCCTAAGCCTCCCAATGCCCCCTTGACCTCATGACAAGGCTGTCAACACCCCCTTAGTATTGAAGAATTAAATGAACTAATGCCCCCAATGACAACTAGGCACTGTCCCCTTTTCAACTGTATCCTTCTCAACGCCCCCCCTGGGGCTCCTCAAAGCCCCTTGGGAGGCTGTAGCACCCCCGTTGAGAAAAACTAGGTTACATGTATGCTGCCCACAGATGCATCATGCATCAGATCTCCAAAGTGACCTTTCTCACCCACTCTACCTAAATGAGTAAGAGAGAGCCTTTGCCCCTTTCCTCTATCTGGCTAGGGATGTGGGGAATGCACAGATGTCAGATATTGTACATACCACAACAAAACCTTTCGAGTAAAATGCCAAGTAACTTTCCAGTGAAATTGACTTTCATGTCATGTGAAAGACGGAAACCCAACATGATATCAAATTGGATTCATTTAGCACAGTCAACTTCTGCCACTGTATTGTTTTATGGCGTGTGAAAGACGGAAACCCAACATGATATCAAAGTGGATTAATTTAGCAAAATCAACTGCTGCCACTGTATAGGTAAAGCTAACTGCTGTATTTGGTTTTATAATTATTTATTTATTTTAAATGCCATACTACAGGATGCCACACATCCCATGATGCAGCACTGTTCCACACCAAGGATTTAAGGATATTTATTTGTCATATACTGTACATAGAGACACTTTCGTGTCACTTGTACTGAAATGTATGGCCGGTGCAAAAGAAGTGTGCAGAAGAAAAGGTGTGTGTGTGTGTGTGTTCAATCAAATTAATTAGTTGGAATTAAGTAAGCAAATGGCATGACGAAAGAAGCTCCTTCTCAGTCTCTGTTCTAGCTCTGACAGCACAGACTGTGCAGCAATGCGCCGTCACAGACGCGGACAATGCCTCATTCACATGTGTAGTAGGGCACCACCATGTAGGAAAGAAAACAGTGTGCCCTGTGACGAACTAGGCCACCTCTTCACCATCCAAGCCAGTTGTGACGAACCTTACTTCTAAACAGGGCCGTGAAAAGGACAGACCACAATGTGACTAATTTCAGATTGAAGAGGTGACAGACATTTTGAATACTTCGAAGCAAAGAGCAACACCACCTGAGGAAGTGATTTGTTATCACTGATAACATCACTGCCTGCTAAACTGCACCCTGCAGAGTTTACAAGTAGGGCATTTCAGACCCAGTTCAAGTGTAGTGTAGTGATGAGTGAGGCATTTCAGACAGCAGAGAAGGGCATGTCAGACGCAACTCGTGTGTACCACCACACCTGTGGGGGGAAGTCCCCGACAGTGTGAACGACACACGCCAACCCTTACCACAAACACCCCTGCATCTCACGAAGGGCTAACGGAAACACATGCCACACGTTCAGACTTTCTGCATGTACTACATTTCACACATCAGTCATTCATTCATTCAGAATTTCTGCATTTTTATTTTTGTTTTTCTTAAATTCTTGCTGAAACCTGTGTTGTCCTTCAAAGTAAAAGAACTGGTAATGTTGCCTAGATAGTTTATTTTTTATTTTATTTATTTTTTTAGAAATACAGACAGCAATTCTACAGAAAAAAATGTCAGCAAACATTTCAGTTTATTTGTCATTCCAATCCTGTTATTTTAAAGGATCAGTCTCCACCATTTCTGGAAATGTGCCATTTCCCACCTCCACGGATTAAATAATTAAGTTTCACCTTCCTCCGGTTCTTCCAGCCCTTCTCTGAACCTGGTGATATTACTCACTACTTTCAAGCTAGAATGCATCATTGCTGCTACCACTCGGTTCAATGGTACACGCTTGCTTTGAGGTACAAGTTGCGTCACCAAAATCAGAGAACATCTGTAAGAACAGGAGAAAGATAAAACTCCATTATTTAACTCAAGGTCAGGTGGGAAATGGCACATTTACAAATATCAAACCAGGGCGGTTACCAAGTGTTAAAAGAAGTAATTTCCAAATTCAGTCTTCAAATGGCAAGTTATGTGATGGGGGATGTCTGTTTGAGAAGGGGATGATTTTGGCCATTTTGTACTTCATCAACCCCCCCACAACGTACTTGTCATGTCCATACGTCACCCAATGATAGCAGAGGCATAACCTGCTCTCACGCTGCACAGTTCCACTGACCTCTAAAGCACCCATCAAGGTCATGATGATCGATCTCATTGTTTAGAAATCACAGCCTATAGTACAGTCAAGGTCTGCTAAAGAGGCTTCGCTTAAAAAGTCTGGGGCTCTCTGAAAAAAAAAGGATAATCTTACGCCTCAAACCACACCACAATACTGGAGAGAACATCACAATTTAGCACAGGAAATAGCTTAGAGAAAACCTTAAAAAAAACTTTAGGTGACGAGGGGCAAGAGCAACCCCCGCAGTAAAAATCTGAGGGGAAAAAAAACAAATACACAAAAACAAAAAAACGCCTCAGTTTAAAAGATGGGCCGAAAAAAGTGCCCCTCTACGGTTGTTGTCAGAATAGATGGACTCTTAAAACTAAAGTTAATCTTCATAGACTTTTTTCAGTATATCATTTAATACAATCTTGGTCTAGGCACTTTTTCCATCCATATATCAATGCAGTCTTATCAACAAATATATATACTGTATAAATATTTCTTGTTTCTCGTTTTCATTTTTTTTCCTCAACATGGAATAAGCCTCTTCATGTTCACAAGTCTGGTATCTGGCATGAAATTGACATTGACAAAGGTTTGGGATCACTAAACACCACCACAACACTGAAGGAAAAAAAACTATCATCAACACAGACCAAATATCAGTCTTAAGTGAGAGACCAAGTTACAGTTTCAATTTAAAAGAAAGCAATAGTAAAAAAAAAAAAAAAAAAAAGAATGAAATTGGGTTAAAGCCAAACAAAACAGGTGGAATTCACTGATTCTCCGACAACCACACTCCCAGACGCACACACACACAATTCTTCAAAAATTAAAATTCATATGAAGTAAACATTTTCAATAGTTTCATACAGTAAAGATTTACCCATCAACAAAAAAAAGAATGCTGTACATTTTCAGGTCCGTATTCCCCATATGAATATCATATGACGTGGGGTAGGGGTGGCTCACAGCAACAAGAAGCCTGGGGAGGGAGGGGGGACACACTGATAACTCTTACTGGGGGGGTGGGGGCTAAAGCAAAGGAACGGAGCACTTCACAAGGAGTAGCGGTGAAATATCTTTGTGTGTGTAATGAGTGCGTGTGTTTGTGTAATATGCATATCTGTATTTGTTAGTGTGTACTCCTTCACCTGGAGTAGCAGTTAAAATATGCATTTCGTGTGTGTATTTCACATGGTGGCCTCTAACCATGGCCAGCTGATCTGAAGTGTATGTGTGTGTGTGTGTGTGTATCATGCGGTGGCCTCTGCCATGGCCATCTGATCGTCGTCGTCCCCGTTCCTGCTGCTGTAGCTGCCGTTGTGCTGCGTTGCCCCCGGTGACGGGGACGCATCCTCGCTGCCCGACCCAGACACATCATCGCTGTCGTACTCCGGCTCCTGGTCGTCGTAGTTGCGTTCCACCTGAAAAAGACAAACCACACCACCATGTTAACCAGACACAACAACAGCTAAAGAAGGAGACAGTTCGTAAGGAGTTTCTTTTGGAATCATTATGACGTAAGGTTCTGAGATGCCATATTAGCCAGGCCACGCCCTCCTTCGCCGTTGCTTCTACAGGTAGGTAGGCCAGGAGCAATGCAAATATCGTTTCTGAGCTCCAGAGAAATCGGGAACACCACCCACTTTGTCGGGAAGCAATCAACTTTGAGCAGCTCCAAAGGCCCTGGGTAGTCTTGTTCAAGGTAGTGATGTCGTTTAACACAGATGTTCTATTGGGACTAAGAAAATGTTTAAACTTCGGCACAGTTTCTGCACACTTTTCTCGCCTCGACCAGTAGCAAACCGAGGGAGGTGGGTTAACCAGGCCATTTGGGAATCGTTATTCGTTATCTTCTTGGTCAGACCAACATCTGGGTACGAGATTTGAAAGTCTATGATAATCAGGCAACCATCATATGAAAGCCCATTGGGAAACTCCAACTCCCATTATCATTGTGACACAGCACTCCACAGCACACAAGTGAACACTGCACACAACGAAATTGCATTTATGCCTAACCCGTGCAAGGGGGCAGCCCTCAATGACGCCCCTAGGGAGCAGTGCAGCGGGACGGTACCATGCTCAGGGTTCCTCAGTCATAGAGGAGGATGGGGGAGAGCACTGGTTGATTACTCCCCCCACCAACCTGGCGGGTCCGGAGTCGAACCGGCAACCTTTGGGCTACAAGTCTGACACCCTAACCGCTTACCGATGACTGCCCATAATATGGCACCCATGCCACTTTAGGAGACTGTGAGAATGAATGAAGTTCAATGGGAAAGACTCATCCACTTCATTGCATCGGTGACGCATGCTACGCCTTATTTAAGTTCATGATATTGAAAACCTTTGCGTTAACTTGGCAACCTTGGCCATCAGGCCCACCAGAAAACTATGGATGCAAACATGATTAAAATTAGGATCTAAAGCCAGCACGAGTCCTTGTGACTTCTGTCTTAAGCACAGACAGAAGTAGCAGCTGATACTATGGGCCCAGCGTGGTGAAGATACTTCAGAGTTGCTATGCAAAGACAACAAGAGACAACTCTGATGATCTTTTCGGGCTTTTTCTAGGAAACAATACAGTAGCTCTTCATACAGCGGAAAGGGAAGGAAGCACAGCCGACGACACATCAAGAGATCTTGCAGATAACCATCTACACCCCGACATGGCTCACACACGCAGGAGTGCAGAGGTTGTAAAACACAACTGTAGTTTGCATAATCTTCAAAGAGCCGTGTCCGGCAGAAAGACAGCCTGATGAACAAGCCACCCCCCGACTGGCCTTTGAGAACTAGGCCACCTCTTCACCATCCAAGCCAGCTGTGATGAACCTTTCTTCTAAAACGGGGCCGTGAGAAGGACAGAGACCACAATGTGACTAATTTCAGATTGAGGAGGAGACCGAAATTTGAACACTTTGAAGCAAAAGAGCAACACCACCTGAGGGAGCGATTTGTTATCACTGAAAGTCACTGCCTGCTAAACTGCCCTAGATTAGTCACTTCTGAACAGTGTATTATCTTCAATGCCATAATCAGTCCACAAATGACATTTTAAAGTAACCACCTGTAAATGCCCCACTCTGGAATAAAAATTAAACACTGTGTGTATAATTGTTGGTTGCTAGAACTGCAGACTTGACTCATCATTGCAAATCGTGCATGGGGACAGCCAACCCACATTTGATACATACTGATTTTTTTGTACTATATTCTAAATTTCACTCATAAGACAGAATTTAGGTAACACTTTACAATAACGTCCTATTCAGAGCTTTATAAGCACTTTATAAATAATGAACTAATTATCAACCAAATGTTTATAGATTGGCAAGAAATACTAGTTAACACAGCAAACACGGCGTAGTCGCAGCAGTCCTGGAAGGTTGTCCTCCAAAGACCAGATGGCATGAAACCAAATAAAACTGACACAGAAGAAGTTGATTCCCACTCCACTGTGCAGTTATAGTTTGGTTATTACTCATTTACAAACATTTGTAAATGCTTTGTTAAATGTTAATTGTTATTACATTTTAATTAAAGTGTTTATAAAGCTGTGAATAGGACGTTATTGTAAAGTGGGTAACACTTCACAATATCCTTCCGCGGTTAACTAATATAAACTAATGGTAAGGTATGTCGCTCCGGAAATTGGGGGGGGTGGGGGTTATAAGCTGTGCTGGATAAGCGTGATTAATAATCGTGATCGTGATTTTGATCTAAATAATCGTGATTATATTTTTTTCCATAATCGTGCAGCCCTAAATGTTATTGTCAACAGCAAATGTGTAGTAAGTGTTTTACAATTGATTTAATAATGATGTATCAATGCTTATAATAATATTATAGATGCACAAAAAACCATTAGCTATCCATTTTAATCATTTTTGCGGAAGGTTATTGTGAAGTGTTACCGTAAAGTGTTACCGAATTTAGAAAGGATACTAGGAACTGATGATAAACGAGCCCCCAGGCCTCTTTCTGTTGTACTATGCTTCAGTTTGAGTATCTGTTTAGAGCATTTGCCTGAAGTTACGAAATGTTTCCAAGTTGTTATGCTGTCAATCTCTGGGCAAATGATACATGATTTACTCATTCGTACAGGTAGGGGAGACTGGGAACAGCTGCAACACCCCCACCCCTGCAGGTGCTGTGCTGTACTTGTGCCACATGTCTCATGTGCAGGTGCTGTGCTGTGCTGTGTTGTGCTGTGCATTAGTGGTGTGCATTGGCATTGCAACTAACAATTCAATTGGATTACGATTCGGGAGATAACGATTCAATTCGAATCGATTAAGTCCAATTCTACAATGTATTGCAATGCATTACATGTCTACTGACAGCAAGGACAAATTTTTCATCAGTCATGAGGCAATAAAAGCAGTCAGATACTGAACAACATTTTATTAACTGTTGTGTGTATCAATCCTGCAGCTTTCAATGCTTTGAAGTGCTTTAATTTAATGTTAAGTTCATTTGCTCCGGAAATTCCCACAGAAGTAATTGAATCTTGAAAAAATATGCTGCATCGATTATGGCATTTGCTGAATCGATTATTGTCCTGCCCCGCATTGCAATGCATTGCTGAATCGATTATTGTTGACACCACTACTGTGCATCTCACCGGTGCAGGTTTGGCTTTTCCTTCATGTCGGTCTTTGTCTCGACCGCTTGTCCTATGGGCTGGGGAGCGTGCCCTGCGCTCACGGCTCACGTCTCGAGTCCTCTCGCGCTTCTTGTCCTTCTTTCCTCTGAAAGAGAGAGAACGATAGATAGAGGAGAATTCACCACATAACATGAGTACATAGTCATCTTGCAGACTGTACAAAATACAATTTGCTTCAGGTCACACAGCCAAGCGCCCTCAACATCAGAGAAATTGATAATAATAATAATAATAATAAATACATTTTATTTTAAGCGCCTTTCAAGATACCCAAGGACACTTTACAATCAAAACAAATAGATAACAGTATAGAAAGTATAACAAAGATTCAATGAATTAACGATTGGAGAATAATTAAAATGCAAAATAAAATAGATAAAAATTTAAAAAAAGTTTTAAAATAAGAAAAAGATAGACATCAACCATATCCATTTCATCACACCGCGGTGTAGTTAAAATAACAGTGTTCTAGTTATGATTCGATTAAGATTCAGGAGGTAACGAAAAATATACTGCATCGATAATGGCCTTTGCCAAATCGATAGTTGAATTGTCTGCCCCGCATTGCGATTCATTGCCTAATCGATTATTGTTTACACACCACTACAGTGTGGCTTACCTCTTTAGTGGCGTGGGGGACTTGGCTTTCCTTCTTGGTGACCTGGAGCGAGTTCGACTTCGCTTCCTGTGCACTCTGCAAGCCAGACACGAGGCATACATTTTATTTATTCTACACCGCCAAGTGAAAGCAACATGTATGCATACACAACAAAGAAAAAGCAACCTCCTTGATATTATTTCCATACACACTGGGGTTTTTTTTCCAGAGAGTCAAGTCACACGTTACTAATTATTTTCCAGAACAGTAGGCGATGCAGCCTCCAGTGTCAACTCAGACAGGCCCGCCGACAGGGTGGGACAACCGGGTCTGTTGTCCCGGGCCCAGACTTGGGTCTCCATTACACTGTATGCATTGACAAGGGGGGTCCCTGCAGATGATTTTTACCAGGCCTGCCTGGTCAAAGCTGTCAGTGGGCCAGGCGACTAGCCTGATAAACCAGCCTAAATGTGAGACTGGATGTGTAATTTAGTCTGGCCCCAATGAACGATACATCCGAAGATTGTTGGTGAGAACAACCTGTTGTTTTTCAACCCGTGCCTGTGCCTATTGGCCGGCGCTCTGACCAATCAGCTATCTTTCTCGTTTATGTGCTTTCCCAACGTTGTGAGCTTCGTCGTCACTCCCTCAAAACCCCGCCCGCTTTGATTCAAAACAAATTCAAAACAAATCTCTGCGTTGTGATTGGTTTGCCAGACTCAGGGCAGTGTTCAAAATGTTCAACCGATGCGAGGCTAGACGACCACTCACAGCCGAAAAATGTCGGCGCCCAACGGGTGGCGCTGGTTTACTACGCTACCAGGCGACAGGTGTGCTCACCTGCTTGTGCTGCGAGAGCGTCGGGAGACCCCGTAGCTCTTCGGGGGCGTTCGCGCCCTCTTCTCCTTCCGACGTTCCTCCCTCTGCCAGCCGACATCCTTGTTCCGACCCCTACCATCCTTCTCCTTCCGACGGTCCCTGAGCCAACAAGACAGTGGCAAGGTTAGATACATTGCATTGTATTACTGAGCCAACAAGACAGTGGCAAGGTTAGATACATTGCATTGCATAAGGCAGACGCTTCATAACCAAAGCGACTTTCAAAAGAGGACATAATCATAGCCAACATCACAAGCAAATACAAAGTGCATAGGAAATATACAGAACAACAAGTGCAGATGCAAAGACGGGTTAGTTTTTTTCTTTTTTAAACGAGTACACACACAACACACACACACACACACACACACACACACACACACACACACACACACACACACACACACACACACACACACACACACACACACACACACACACACACACACACACACACACACACACACACGTCGAGAGTCTGGCCTGGGGCTAGGCCAGCTCAGATATGTGTAAAGTAAATATGCATATAATTTGGTAAAAAAGACTGAAGCCCTCCCAGAACACCCTGGAACACCAGATGTAACAAGGAAAGAAAACATTTTTTTGACTGGAGTACACATACGGCAAGGCCAGGTTAGTAGAGTGAGTACTGTTAAGGGAATTCAAGTCATGAGGGGAATAGAGTTAAGGGGCATAGAGTTTGCGGTGTGTCCAGTTAAGGGGGGGTGGGCCTCTTGGAACAGCTGTGTGCTAGATGCCAGCAAGTTGTACGGGGGGTAGAGTTAAGAGGAATAAAGTAAAGGGGAATAGTGTTTAAGGTGAATAGAGTTAAGGTGAAAAGAGAACATGAGTAGAGTTTAAGGTTAATCAACTCGAGGGGAATAGGTAAGGTCAGTGGAGTTGAGGGAAATAGAATTGCGGGGAAAGAGCGTTAAGTTGATTGGCCACCTGGAGCGGCTGCGGCTGAGCCTCTTGTCTCGGGAGCGAGAGCGCCTTTTGTGGGAGCCGCGGGAACTGCGCGAGTCACCATGACGTGACTTCTGAGATGTCCTACTTCTGTACAGAAGAAAACAAAAACAAGTATGTGTCAGTATGGGCAATCAAAAAAATCCAGACAAATTCTTGTCCAAACTACACATTTGCCTGCTGAAACACCCACATCTCACACAAAAACACATAATGAACATCTGAGAACATGTTTGTGTGTGTGTGTGTGTGTGTGCGCGCGCCTGTGTGTGTGTGTGTGTGTGTGTGTGTGTGTGTGTGTGTGTGTGTGTGTGTGTGTGTGTGTGTGTGTGTGTGTGTGTGTGTGTGCACGTTGCTCAGCCCTCACCTGTGCCTTGATCGTGAGCGCTTCCTTCTGGAATGAGATGGCGAGCGGGAGCGGGACCTGGAGCGGGAACGTGAGCGGGATCGGGATCTGGATCTCCGGGAACGCCGTGAGGAGCTGACGGAGCGCGTTTTACTATCTGCAGATGCAACAACAGTTAAACATAAGCAATATGGGATTTGGTGCATTACAGTACCCCTATGTGATGATTTAGATTAGCCATATGTGCCTTGGTGCCGCAGCCAATCAGTGAAGCTGAAAGAGAGTGACACGTGTAACAGTGGCCATATCTATGGCAACCAAAGTCAAGGCGAGACTAGTGGCCATTCTGGCTAAAAACGGGGTGTTATTGAATGTTTTTTTCTTTATTTTAGTTTTAGTTTTTTGGGAAGCACATTGACTGTATCTATGCATGAAATGCGCTATGCAAATAAAACTGCCTTGGCTTGAAACTGATGGCTACTTCATTGGTAAAGATACAATTCCTAATTCAAATTTACGGATACAACAGCTAACTCTGGTAGCGATGTAGTAGTCAAGTCAGCTAATTAATTCGAGTCATGCTGTGTGTGATGTTGACGGTGTGCACCTGCTGGGTCGATGGCGGCTGCGATGGTGGACTGGGCCTCTCGTACGCGCTTCATGACATCCTCCAGCTCCTTAGCGGCCGCCTGCGGGGTCATCTCTGGCGGCTTCACGATGGCGTTGTTGGAATGGTTGATCCTGCGTGCACACACACGAACGCACACACACACACACACACACACGCGCGCGCACGCGTACAAACACACAGACATTGTAGTTGGTTTCCGCACCACTGACATTGAGAAACAAAATCATTCCCTACATCACGAAGCTTATGCATGCGTGTATGTGGCTAGACATTAAATGCTTCAAGGTGTACACAAAAAGTTTGGGAGCAGCTCTACCAAAAAAAGAGTTCTGCATCATCCTCCCCGCATAAAGCCTGGGAAAACCAACTCTGGGGTGCATTTCAAGAAAGCGTAGTTGCTAACAACGTTAGCTACTTTGTTGGTTGCAATGCAATTTCCCATTGGCAACTACCGAAGTTGCTAACTGCTCTCAACTACGCTTTCCAGAAATGCACCCCTGCTTTGCACAATCGTTTAGATCTGAAAGACATTCTATCCCTCAGCAAGAGTTCCAGATCCTGGGCACCAATCAGAGAGAGGGGAGGGGTTGAAAGGCAATGACTGCAGTATGTTTGGATAGATACAGATTGGCTATGGGCTACGTATATGCCCAATGACAGTCGTAACGCCCAATAAACGGCCATGGGCATTAGTAAACCACACCTTTCCAATGAGTAACTGCATAGGTAGCCTCCAGACTCTCACTTGTGAGATCATCTGCTATTAACCAGGCAACCCCACATAGGCCTACAGATGGGAGAGTAACGCCACTATAGTACAGTATATGTGGAGGTGCTTTCCTATAATAGTGGTCTGTCTCCAAACATAACCACTAGCCCCTTATATATTAATACAGTGGGCCATTGGCCCAGGAACCAGTGTTAAAGGTTCCTGATGTGTTTATACTGTAGGGCTTACTGGGGACCCTGGTAGTTGAGCTGGAACTGTTACACTAGTACTAGGTTCTTGATTTTTGGGTAAACAGTTCTTGGTTTATCCCAGCCTATCCCAGCCCAGGACGGTATAAACTAAAGTAGACATTTCAAGCACCAGGTTTGGCCCACAGTATGGAGGTGCTTACTTTAGCGGTCGGTCTCCAAACATGACTGCATCACTGTGGTGCTTACTTTAGTGGTCGGTCTCCAAACATGACTCCGTTGAAGGTCAGGGCTCTGGCTACCGAGTCCTGGTCTGCAAACTCCACGAAGGCGAAGCGTGTGGGCTGCGTCTCGTCTCCTGCCATTCGGACAAACTTCACCTCCCCCACCTGCTTAAAGTACTCAAGGAGCTGCTCGGCAGTGGTGGTCTGGATGACAGGAAAGAAAGAGGCAACAACATTATCATCAAGATTTGTATGTGTGCATTTTTTTTTTTTTATCTAACCTGGACCCTGTTTATCGAAAGCATTTTTACTAACCGGTTAGCAACTTAGTAGGTTTCCTATGGGAAATTGCATTACAACCAAGTCAGTTGCTAATGATGACGCAAGTTAGCAAGTTGCTTATGAGTAACGACGCTGTCAGGAAACACAATTAAGGTGTTTCCGATTTGTAATCCGGGGTGTAATTTCTATGACTAACTAATTAACTAAGACCCTCAGGTGTTTGAACAAATCTACATCTCTGGATTTCAGTTCAAACAGACGAGAGAAAAAAATGGTCACACTTGTTGCAGAGTTGGATCTGAGCAAGCTTTCAAGCCAACTTCTTTGGGCAGAGAAATATCAAACTGGTCATTAGCGAGGAGGAAAAGTAAAGTCCACTGACCACAAAACGATCTACTTCGCCATTAGTTTATTTTGTTTGCAAGTTTGATCTTTTACCTGACATGTAAACTTCCATATGTTTGAAACTAGAGAAAGCGAATGACTTGGTCTCAAAAGAAGATCTAATAAATGTACAACATCTACGTAGTAAACAAGTCTAGTACAGCTGACCTGGGAGTTGAGGTTGCCCACGTAGACGGTCCTGCGGATCTCATCGATTTTGGAGGGGTCAACGTTGCCCATGAGGGGGGGTTGTAGCTGTGCCGCCGCGGTCTGGGGCACTGCCACGCTCACGCTGGTCAGGGCACTGAGGGCCGGTTCCAGCGCAGGGGGGAGGGCAGCAGGGAGGGTCGGCACAGGGAGCGTCGGCACAGGGAGCGTCGGCACAGGGAGCGTCGGCACAGGGAGGGACACCTGGCGCTAAACCGCGGAAAAAAATGAAAAAGTACACACACAACTTGCTAGATTCAGGAACCTGTTTCTTGAAAGTGTTGCTGCTAAGCAGCTAACAACTTCGGTTACCTATGGGAAATTGCATTGCAACCGAGTAAGTTCCTAACTTAGTTAGAAACAACTCTGTTCAGAAACACATCCAAGAGCTCTACCAGTAAATAAAGCCGCAATAACAACCACAACAACAGTGTTGACTCATTTGAATTAAAGCCAAACTATTGGTGGGGAGACAATAACAACCTCCTCCTTTTTTCTTTGAATAGAACAGTCGTCAGTTGACAGAAATCCATCACAATGGGAGGAAAACTAGTCCAGGTGCTACACACCGCATTCCTACACCGTGGTGAAAAACGTTGTTCTTGCCTTTAGAGTGTGCACTTTGTTTTAGTTCTATGAGTCGTGCTTCTGCCTCTGGCACACGGCCCATATGGGGCCATTTTTGCTTTAGAGCCTCATATGGGCTGTTGCTACACAACTCAAAAGCTCTTCATCAGCGAGAGTGGATAAGATAATACTCCTAGAATCTCTGTCGTTACTCCCCATGGTTACAGCTCTGTAGCCTCTTACTGCAGCAGGGGTCGCCGGCGACCCTATTCACTTGCTGAAAATGCTTAACTGCATCATAACAACATTGCCATGACATTACAGAGAGCCATAGTGCTGCGCTAGGGGGTTAAGCATCACTACTGAAGAAGTTCTTGGCCAACTGACAAAAAATCCATTCATCCTAATCACTGAATAGTTTTACAAACAAGACAATGGCTGTTTCCCAATGTCCAGTGTTCTAGACTTGCTAGGACGTGAAACACCCAGTGATTGGATACTTCGTGGAGTTCACTGCCCGTTTCACGTCCCAGCAAGGCTAGAACACTGGACATAGGGAAACAGCCAGTGAGTGCGTTGCAATATGCGACCCTGCCTTCTCCACTTGCTTCTCTCTCTCCTCGTACCAGGAAGTAATGTCATGATGACATCACTGACAACAGCATAATATTTCAATATCTTGCAAAAGCTGAATTGTAGAGTCTTTTTCTCATTTGCAATTGGGATGGTGAATGAAAAACAGTCCCTCAAGTTGTTGTGGCTAGGCTGACAGCTGGGAAACTTTACCGTTTTCTCCACGGGGCCAGGAGGCGGAACGAGGAGACAAGCGCAAGTGGAGGAGGCAAGGTCGCATATTGCAACGCACTCACTGAATGAATAACAAACAAACAAACAAGGAAGTAAAGAGGAAGTGATGCGTACATTCAGGGTGGGCGTGGGGATGGGCAGGAGGCCGGCTCCTCCGGGCAGCAGGCTGGGCACCACCTGCGGAGTGCTGGGCGCCAGGAGAGACAGCGCCTTGGCCTCCTCTGGGATCTTCCCTGCAGGGCGAGACGACGGGCATTAGAGAACAACACGTGAAGACACTGGACCTTCCCTCTACACACCCAAACACTAAGCCCAAACCCTCAAGACTGGAAGGCACAGACCCTCCCTCAAAAACCCAAACACTAACCCCCCAACCCTCAACACCTCTCCCCCCCCCCTTTCCATGTTTCTGTCTGCTCTACTGAGTGGACTGACAGAGACAGACAGAAAGAGAAAGAGAGACAGAAAACAACCACCACCCATCTACTTCATCCTCAAAGCTACAGCCTAAGCTCTGCTGCTGCAGCATGTGAGGTAATCATTTGTGGTAAAAAAAGACATCTCCTCTCCTTCTCTCACCGTACCTCAACTTCTTAACTGTTTGTTTTTTGTTGACTATATGCCATACAATAATGTACGACAGTGGTTTAGAGAAATATTGTTTGCCTTGTATTCCCCCCTCAGTAAATTACTATAGCAACACAAAAAACTATTAAAAAGTAAATTCTTTTCCCCCCAAAGGAAAATCTGGATTGTTTTTTGTTGTTGTTGTAAACCCCATTATTATATATTTTTGAAAGCAAAAAAAAATATCAAAACAAAAGGTGGAGAATGAGTTGAACACTTTGAGGTTAAGGGTCACCTGTACTGGGAACTTATTGGTTGTCATGACAACCGTGTGATATCAAGCATGGGCGCTTTTCTCCATGGGGCGATCTGTTTTCGTTTCGCAGTGTTGGATAGGGGTGTGCAACACATGACAAGCGTTCGTGTTGGCTGCATCACTAATAGCACACAGAACATCAAATAAAGAAAAGAAGAACATTTTTTTTTTTTAAAGAGCCGTCGGTTGTTGGAAGGGTTTCGGAAAATCTGTCCCCCAAAATCTGTAGTTAAAAAAAGGAAAGAAAGAGAAAAAAGGGGAAGAGAGCAGGATATCTTTTAGCCCTGACTCGTCAGTTATCCGTCCAATGTCAGAAGAAAGGGACTGGCGCGGTACACACTAGAAAGATGTGTTTTCTTAAAGCGACGATACACTGCTACCATAGCACTGGATTTGAGAGGAAATATTGAAGAGCTAACTTGACAAGTTTGGGCTGAAGATGAACAACATGACAGCAAACTCTGCAGTGTCATCAGGGATGGGTAGAGAACAGGCAGGCTGGATTTGTGGAAATGAATGTGTGAAGATAAAACCCTCTATCTCCCAAACCCACAGGCTGTCGCCTATTCTAAGTTTGTGTATCGTCAAGAAAGGCATCATGCAATCAATCAAACAAGGAGTTGTGAACGCATAATTGTGTTACAGTGAGCAAACAGATGTGAGCAGGCCTTGTATGTGCTACCACTGGAATGAGTGTCAGCGTGTTAAAATAGACTCTACCACAGAATCTATCAGAAGGGACACTGAATGGGGTGTTATTTACGATCATCCAACGGCCAAACAAATCAACTGCACCTATAGCTCTATATTTTTTTTTTCTTACGTTTTTAACAGGGACAAGTACATTGTAAGTGAGAGCAAAGAGGGAAGAATAGTGAAGGTGGATAGAGAGAGAGAGAGAGAGAGAGAGAGAGAGAGAGAGAGAGAGAGAGAGAGAGAGAGAGAGAGAGCGAGAGAGAGCAGTGGAGAGAGGGGGATAGAAAAGGGGGTGAGAGAGAGAGAGAACGAGAGAAATATAGAGAGAACAGAGTGGGTTAGTTTCATGTCTTTCATCCCTAATACGACTCAAACACCCACCCTGAGCACCGGGGTGCCAAGACAACCTGGACAGCACATCAAAAATAAAAATAAAAAACGGTAAATGTTTCAGCGATGGGGTCTGGGGAGGGGGGAGTCAGGGCGAGAACAGTGGGGAGGGGAGGGAGAGGGGGAGACAGAGAGGGGGTGGGGGGCAGGGAGAGAGGGAGAGAAAAAAATAAAAAGAGAACAAATAAAAAGAAAAAACACAATGAGGAGAGCGTTATATGCAACAGGGCGGTCTGTAGCACAGGCAAACAAGGGACAACATGAGAAAGAGGAAAGAGAGAGATAGAAAGATAGAGAAAGAAAAAAGAAAAAAAAAGAAAAAAACAAATTAAAAAGAAAATAAAAAGAGACAAGGTGTCCATCTTGTGGAGGGTTGTGCTGCTATTCTCCTGGTCACATCCCCCCCTTGAAGGCTGCGCGGGGCGGGCCCCAGCGGACTTGGTAGGTACTGGCTTGGAAAACAATGCCCTGAGTCAGGCTAGTGCTGTATTACGGCTGCGGCCAGGCTAGTCATCTGATATGCACACATAATCACACAGAAAAAAACACACAAAACCAAATTAATAAACTCAGTATCCACCCAGCAGCACCAAGTCACCAGGCTAAGCATTTCAGCTAAGGGGGGCTGTAGTTGTCATGACAACTGGTGTTTTTGATGGTGATGTTGTTTGGGTTGGTGGTAGTTGATGCTGTGGTTGCCTGAGTTTTTTTCTTAACACAATATGTAAAATAGTTCCTTCAACTAAAAAACTGAGGATTTCAAAGAAAACAAATGTATAGGGGAAACAAAACAAAAAAAGAAGAGAGAAAGAGATGAGGTTAGCTGCATGTTTTTGCAATGATTCATCCTCACCGTGTAGTCAGATATTGAATAGCTGCCT
Source organism: Engraulis encrasicolus (assembly GCF_034702125.1). Lineage (NCBI taxonomy): Eukaryota > Metazoa > Chordata > Actinopteri > Clupeiformes > Engraulidae > Engraulis > Engraulis encrasicolus. Next base: position 26,528,607 of record NC_085867.1, on the reverse strand, counting down.
GTCCCGGATAAGCACTTCATTGAACTGAAAACTACAAAAACCACCCCGGCCTTGGTGCTTACTACACCTAAACTGTGTACACCGCAAACCTAACATCTGACTGAGGCTTCAGAATTCAAGTCCATTTAATGCCCTAAAACCTAATAGGTCATGTACAAAAAACATGCTTCTTTTGTACAAGATCCTTTCACTGTCTACGTGTAAAACGTAGGATTGAGCTTCACCACTGTTTATACTTAACAAAAACAATCACTATAACCACATGACAAAGCCATTGGCTAAGAGCGTAAGAAAATAAACAACGGGATTAATGTTTCTTGGGGTAGCCCTGTTGTGGTTTAACTACTCTGCGTGGACAATATCTTAATCTTTCAAATGAAAAAATGTTGATCAATGAATTCCTGTTCATATACCTTTTCATAAACAGGATGCTTCACACTCACAAGAAAACAGAATCAACCAACCATCCACAGTCATGAGTAGGCCAACTGTTAGTTTTTCATCTACTGACGGAGTCAAAACAACCTGACACAGGCCTACAGTTGGCGTACGGGTACATAACTATCTGCTTCAAAGATACGAAGGCGAACATGTATAGTGGACACACGCTTCATAATAAAACCCCATAGTAGGCCACAGCAAAAAGAATATACTCACCCTCGGCACAAGGCACAACTATCAGAGCTCTGTCAATAAACACAGTGTTGGTTAAATGCTGTGCCACCCCAACACTGGAAGGCTCTCGATACTTTATGTAACACACTTTGGAGGAAAAGGACAGGGGTGCATTGCTGGGGAAGAAACAGAGAAAAAGAAAACAATTTATTGGCATGGTGTCAACAGTTGTACAGATATAGACATCTGTGCTACAGTAAGGTGCACATCTTTCTGTGTGGTGACAGATAAAGGCCTGTTGATTTTGAAATGCCATGCAATCCTCGGGATGTTTTTCTAAGCCCATGCCCTCTCCTGTTACCTATTCAAGCCAGCCAGATACCCCATGCTGTGACGTCCTTACTGTGCCAATGACGTAGTAGAAGGAGGTTCAGTGCAAGAGATCAGACAGCTGAATCTACCTTTCTCCAAAACACACCACTATGGTCTATCAAATGGTCTAGATGCGCATTTTCCCAGAGTAAAAAACGTAAAATGTTCAGGGTTAGTTATAATAAAGCAGAAATACACAACCATTAGGAAGCATTCCGCTGTACCAGTTAGCTAAACGGCTAGAGGTGTTAGCAGGCTTGGTGCATGGACATTGCGTTTTGTTTGACAACGTTCACATTTAATGCAGTTGGACGAAAATTACAATACGAAATGATGCATATGTGTGTGGATCCGCCAAAACAAAGCAATGGATGCTTTTGATTTTCCTCTAGGGCGCAATGCGCAAACTTACTCGGGGGGGTATAGCCGCAACTCTTCGATGTCCCCAAGAAAACCAAAAAGAGTCCTCATTTGTTCGCTGCTCACAGCTGACGACAGATTAGTTATCTGAATCACGGCGGTGCCTGGTATCCCACTCATCCTGTCTGGCTCAATTAAGAAAATATTATCACAGAATAGCCGATGAATAGATGTAAACTAGCTAACTAAGCTGGTATATTGCACGAGCCACAAAATGTTGTCCCAACGATAGGAAGAGAGGGGAGTCACAAACGCTAGAAATGTCAACAGCGCCCCCACAGGACTGGTGGGTATGTGGCAGGCCGATGCGAGTTATGATCAGCAAATGTTTATTTTTTGGCAGAATGAGTTTTTGCAGAATGACGATCCACTCAGGAGAAACTATGTGCACCTCTGAGCAAGTCACTTTGTGTAATGGCATGACTTTTTTTTTTTAATTGTGTGATGCTCCCTTGTTAACCTGCTTCTTACGAAATGGCTGCGTTGGTGGTATAAACTATTTAGGGCCTGCCCTGGGCAGCATCTTCCAGAAGATCATAATACAAAGCCTTTTACAATTTTGCAACATGATCACCATTTGGTATCTTATTTCTGTTTTCCAAAAACACAGGAGACCAATTACCATTACTTGGCAAGATTATGATAAGGTAATCTGACCTGTAACAATGTCAATATGGCATGCTGTGTTGTAGGGCCTAAGCCAGTGGTTCTCAAACTTTTCTCATCATTCCCCCCTTCGAAGGGTCTGCATGCTTTCGAGGTCCCCCCAAACGAAAGGTGACTGGTGAGATAAAACAAAGAGGGACTGCAGTGGAAAGCAGATTCATAATGTAATGTTTATAATTATGTAGTGCTTAAAATGTATTGGCTTATTGGCGAGACAGGAAATCATTTCCTTGGGGGGAAAAAACAAAAAACAAAATCAGATGTCACACGCCCCCCCTGTGATGCCTCCGCGCCCCCCCAGGGGGCCTGGGCTACACAACTTCAACATTTCTCACAGTTTGAAAATAGGCCTATCAGATGTACTTGGTCATGAAATATGTTTATTATTTTTATATCGTTACATAACACAGTTGAATAAATCAATAATTTCCATGCTATTGAGTGTATTGCTCAGCCAGACAGAGTACATTAACTTTTAAATAGTCATACACAATGCATGGGGAAAGCATTAAATATTAACTTAGAATCATTTGAGAAGTTTCATGAAAAATGCTGTTGAGAGGCATTTTACCCCAAACTATGTAGGCCTAATCATCAAACAGTAGGCTACAGTGAAACAGCAGCATAAAGTGACAGAACACAGAACATTGGCCATATTGAGCATCCTCAGTGTGTGTGTGTGTGTGTGTGTGTGTGTGTGTGTGTGTGTGTGTGTGTGTGTGTGTGTGTGTGTGTGTGTGTGTGTGTGTGTGTGTGTGTGTGTGTGTGTGTGTGTGTGTGTGTGTGTGTGTGTGTGTGTGTGTGTGTGTGTGTTGCGAGTGACGAGCGTGTAATAGAGTAATTTGGCTGTGAAAACTGAGCTGCCTCATATTAGCAAGTGCAGCCTGTGGGGACAGCTGCATAGCCACACACGTGGAGTGACGGCAGGTGAGAGAGACAGAAGAACAGAGGATGACAAGAGAAAGGCAGAATGACAGCGAGAGAGAGAGAGAGAGAGAGAGAGAGAGAGAGAGAGAGAGAGAGAGAGAGAGAGAGAGAGAGAAATTGACAGTGTCTCAGTGAGAGAGAGAGAGAGAGAGAGAGAGAGAGAGAGAGAGAGAGAGAGAGAGAGAGAGAGAGAGAGAGGCTGTATTATTTAGTTTCCTTCAGCTGCATTTCATTTGTTGCATTTTGGTGTAATTCATATTTTACATAACATGACTTCATAACTACAGTACATCCGAATAAAGCTTCATACCTGCTGAAAGACCACCCAATTGTGCACTGAGCATCGACACAATTGTGGCTAACAGCCTCCATTTGGAAACTCAAGCCTTCACTAAATCTTTAAGCAGCTTCTTCTTGTGACAGCTGTGGTTTTTGGGATTGTGTGACCTAGACGAGTGAGAGTGGGTCTGCAGGTTTAAAAAGATCGGGTGGACCGTATAACTGTTTTCAAGGGCTCGGTGTGGAGTCAGTCACCGTGGTGTTGCTGCTAAGTTGACTCCATTATGCTGCTGGGCTATCTCCCTGATACTCTCCTCTCCTGAGCCAAAGACAAACACCTGCATGCCCATTTTGATGGCACAGCCTTGTGCACATGCTCACCGAATGATCCTAAGAACATAAACAAACACTTCAGTTTTTGTACTGTTTTTCTTTCTCTCTCTTTCTTTCTTTTCAACAAAGATGTGACATGCTCTGATCGAGTAACTTTTGCGCACTCTTTTGTATGTGAGGTCATTAAGTGTTGTCATGGTGACCGGGAGTCGGTTACAGGATGGCAGAGCAATGTTGCTGAGCACTGGGCAGCCTCGCCGAAATTCCAGAACAGATAATCTGTGAGAGACGACTAAAAAAAAACAAGAAAATGCCACAGAAAGGGGACATGGTGAGAAAAATGGAGGATGGTGAGTAAACATTTGATATTTTATGACCTCAGTTTAAATAAATAAGGAGAAATAAGTCTTGAAATTCACAATTTTGAGGTAAAACTTATTGAAGTAAACAATTCATTACATTCATTTATGCACCCTCTGTTTTCTGAAATAAACTCACTAAAATGGGGAAGCTGTTATTAATATTGAGAGTATGTTGAAAATTCCTTTGAAAAAGTCCTTTGAAATAAAGTGTAGTTTAAATTGTGTTGTAACTACATTCACTGTGGTACATAATTACAAGGCAAAAACAAGAAATGTTCAGTACAATGCACATATGAACTTTGGTTAAGACTGGTTGTAAACTGACCATGCACTGGTATGCTGTGTACATGACACCGGCTGCAGTGGGGATCGATATCGACGGTGCAGTGGAGAGCGGGGGTGAAGGTGAGTCGAGACGATTAAGGTCATGACTTTGGTGGTGTGTTATTGTTTATTTGTGAACAGACTAAGAGATTAAAACAGGACATGGTGGAACTATTTGTTGTAGAAAAGTAGTCTTGTGTGTGTATGCGTTGCGATTTCAATTTCAGAGGTTGAAAAAACAAACTTGAAAGTATGTCTCAGTCAAGTATGTCATCTGATATCTGATTTGCTTCTCGACTTTGCATTAGTTTAATTCAAATCTAATTAATTTAATTCAAAAGTTACCCTCAAATGCCACAAAATAAAAAAGAGTAAAAAACCTGGTTTTACCTGTCCAAAATGTAAAAAACAGGTCATTTGGGAAATGATGTTGCACTGCTGGATTGTAGCATCTGAAGCCAGGTTGCCCCATCACTGAATGTATTGAACAGCTAACAGCTGTAGATGTTGTGGTCAGCAGGGCTTTAAATTAACACCCGCCAACCGTCCAAATGCTTGTGAAAATTCAGTTTGGCTGGTAGAAAAGACCAACTTACTCGCCACTTTGACTCATTAGTGAGTGTGTTTTTGGCTAGTGAGATTAATATCTACTAGCCATTTTGGCTGGTAATGAAAAAAGTTAATTTAGAGCCCCGGTGGTCATTGACTCACATGGGGGTCATATCTGTGCCATTTCCCTGCAGAGGACTCCAAGAAAAAGGGCAAAGGGAAGAAGAGCAGCAAGAGGGGCAAGGGAATGGAGAGCGAGGACGGCGAGGGGGGAGACGAGGGCGAGGAGGGGGAAGACGGCTCTCCCAAGAAGAAGCAAGTCGGCCGCAGGAGGGGCAGGCAGCCAATCGTAGACAACAGCGACGAGGAGAACGGGGACGCCTCCAACGGCAGACGGCGCGGAAGGGCAAAGAGGGGCAAGAAGGGCTCAAAGAACAGCACTGAGGAGGGCGAGGCGGAGGAGGAGCTGGGAGAGGAGGACGCGGACGGGAAGGGCGGCAAGGGGAAGGGCAAGAGGGGAGGAAAAGGAGGGAAGGAGGATGCCAAGGGCAAAGGCAAAGGGAAAGGCAAAGACAAGAAGAAAGGCAAAGGAAGCGGGTATAGCAGATGAATTTGATTGATTGATTGATTGATTGATTGATTGATTGATTGATTGATTGATTGATTAATTGACTGATTGATTAATTGCTTGGTTGAAGCTTAATTGATTCCTGAATGGTCCCAGACTGGGCAAAGAGTGAAATGGGAGAGAACTGTAGTAGGTTGTCTTTGCTGCTCTCTTTGTTCGTGCTCCTCGCTCTTGCCTCCCGCAGCTCAGATTCCAAAACGAACGAAGGATGGATGGATGAATAGGAGTATGCATGGAAGGATGGGTGCATGGACAGATGGATGGATGGATGGATGGATGGATGGATGGATGGATGGATGGATGGATGGATGGATGGATGGATGGATGGATGGATGGATGGATGGATGGATTGTTTGAACTGGACATGACTCCATGTCCAAGGAGAGATGGACGAGTGGATACGTAGATGGATGGATGGATTGATGAGTGGATGGACTGATTATTGATCCTGGGCTGGGTCCAAAATGGGCAAAGAGCACATCAAGAGTTAACGACAGGTTTCCTTTTGCTCCTCTCTTTGCTCCATCTCTTCGCTCTTACGTCCCTCAGCGCCGAACTCTGAAACGAACTCTTCTCGATCTTCTCTTCTCCTCTCGATCGCTTGCTTGGTTGCTTGATTGATTGATTGATTGATTGGTTAATTGACTTGTGATTAATTGATTATTGATCCCAGATGATTATTGCGCCCCTCAGCTCCGACTCTAAAAGCTCGGATGATGAGGACTCCATGTCGGAGGGCGAGATGGCACTACTGATGGAGCAGGTGGAGGAGAAGAAGAAGCTGATTGCCAACATCAGGAACAAGCCCTGGCGCATGCAACGCAGACTAGAAGTTCTCCGGTACTAGCCTGCCCACCAATAACCTTACAGCACGCATCACAGATCAGACATGTTTCTTGCTAAGCCTGCACGACAGGCGAGGGACAAGTCTTTCTGCCCGCTTTGCAGGCAGGTGTTTTTTCGGCACAATCAGTGCAGAAGTTAGTTATCTATAAGGCTAAAGTTGCCAAAGTAGCTAGCCATATTATGCCTAGCCTAGCGTTAGATCCATGTTCTTTGGTACAGAGCTGTTCATTCCAGAATGGCGTACATGACTGCCTGTTCACTCCAGAATGGCGGATTTGACTCAAAACTGACTCAAAACGCCCCCTATTGACTGTTTACCATAAAGTACCTGACCTTCGCCACTTGTTAGAGCCACGTTCTTTGCCCATAGGCATGAACTGTAAACAGGATATGCTACCAGCACCCTTTGTTACTGTAAACGGACTGATAATCTGCCGTGGTTCCAAGCACTAAAACTGTAATGTTGAGAAAGAAACCTGCTAGCGCAGGCAGCTTGAACCAATACGAATGAGAAGACTTAGATGTGCACCTTCAAAGAAACTGAAGCCTGAAATGTTTTCTTAGAATATAATACAAGCAGACAGAAATGAGTAAGTGAAAATGAGTGAAAGAAAAGACAGGAAACAGAGAGAGCGAGAGAGAGAGAGAGAGAGAGAGAGAGAGAGAGAGAGAGACGGGGGGGGGGGGGGGGGGGGGGGGGGGGGGCGGGGGGGGGGGGGGGGGGGGTAGAAGGCAAAGTTCCTGCTCTGAATGGAGGCAATGTACTGTATGTGCTCGTCATTGGTGCTCACAGCATTGGTGTGTTCATCATACTCTGGTGTATGGTGCCCAAGCGGCTGCAATATAAGCCTCTAGACTGAAGGACATCATTCTGTGTAAGCCAGGGGTGGGGAACCTTTTTCATTCGAGGGGCCACTTCAAATTACTCAGAGGGCCGTAAAAGTCCTCCGAGGGCCGTACAATGAACACAAACCAGGATTTCCCCTGGCACTTTAGGGCTACTAAAGTACTGTGTATTGAAGGAAGACACCGATAAAACAGACTCCATCTTCTCTAGGTTCCCTGAATATAACTTAATTGTATTGCAAATGCATTTTCTAAAATTCCTTTACAAAATATGTCACATTTCATGTGAAGCTGCATATCATTCAAACTATATCGGGGGCCGGATAAAATGGCCTCAAGGGCCACAAACGGCCCTCAAGACATAGGTTCCCCACCCCTGGTGTAAGCGATCAAGCAAGTAATTTCACGATTGGTTGATTGTGTACTTGCAGGGAAGCCCAGGTGTTTGTGGATAAGTTTGAAGGAGCGCTGGGGAAGGGGAAAGGCAGAAAACTATACGCCTACAAAGTCATGATGATGAAGGTGACACACATCCACACTCCTTACAAAAGTGAAAGGGTTTTTTTCACTTTTCAAGACAAACAAAAAACATGGTGTTTTAATTATTTCCGTGCTCATCTTGGTTTTCAGAAATGGATCAAGTTTCAGCGAGATTTTGAGAACTTCCGGACAGCCTGCATACCATGGGAGAGGAAGATCAAAGAAGTGGAAAGTAATTTTACCTTCACTTTCTTTCTCCCCATTATTTCTGATTCAAGTATTACTTTTACAAGAAACAAAATAGAGGCTAACATGCATCATGGAATTATCAGTCTCTAAATCATCCATCAAGTCAGTCTATTCCTATGTGGTTTATAAGAAACGACTCACTTCTGTGAAAGGCAGCAGGGAACAGGAGTACAGGACATGAAATGTACTGTACAGTCACAATGCTCTGCCACCAAAAGATCAAATAGAGTACCTCAACTATACAGTATTGACAATGTAGGCCTGCTTATATTTCTGTGGTTAATATCCATTGTTAGATTAATGCAAAATAATAAAGATTATATCAGCAAGTGAAGTATTTTTTTAGACATGTAACGCTCATTAATAGTGACAGCACTTTAGTCGTCAGAGGACCTTTAAATGGACTCTAATCACAATTCTGATGTTATCATCTTTGATCCTGGTCCCTACTAACCTGACTTACGCCATATGGCTGTGTTTCACCAAACTCCATGTGAGGGCATTCTGGTTTCCTGTAACAGAGGTCAGGTTCCCGCACAGTTCGTGCCTGCGAACTCGCCACCTTGTCAACGCATTGGTTCGGCAATGGGAGGCACAGTGCGAGACCACTGAGCTAAAGGGCTGGTCCGATAGCCCAAAGCTCCCGCACTGTATTGAGGCTTCGGCAGGCCTCCGTTACACAACCATCTGAGTGAAGTTATGAGTCGTTTTTGAACGAATTAACCAATCAGGTTGAGATTCTCCATAGATGGGCGGCATTATGGCTCATCTTCCATTCGTCGCTCTCAGCTGCATTACGGGTTGAGTTCAATGCGGGTGGCTGAAGTGGTGCAACAGTAAAGATGATGGACAGGTTATTTATCCAATCTTATTTTTGATAAGGAGCCTTTTGATAAGAAGCCTTTTGAAAACGTATCTGTTGTGGCTGAAAGCCAGATGGTATAGTGAAGACGGAGGCGAAACACAGCTGGCGAGAGTCAGGTTAGGTCCACACCAGGTCTTTTTGGGTTTTATTCTTGTCCTCCTTGTAGGTGTCACTATTTTTACTGTTAGTAATAGTAATCATAGTAGTAGTGCAGTAGTAGTAGTAGCAGCAGTGGTAGTAGTAGTGGTGGTGGTAATAGTAGTAGTAATAGTAGTGGTAGTAGTCTTATTTATTTGTTTATTTGTGATGTGGAGCCTTCCAGGTGACTTCGGCTCGTCATTAGCATCCTGCTTCAATAGAGGTAGTAGCAGCAGTAGTAGCCTATTTACACGTATTGTGTTGCTTGTTTGTATGTTTTTTGTTTATGCTTGTCTGTGATGTGGTGTGTACCAGGTCACTTCGGCTCATCGGTGGCGTCCTACTTCATCTTCCTGCGCTGGATGTACGGCCTGAACCTGGTGCTCTTCAGCCTGACCTTTGGCCTCGTCGTACTCCCAGAGGTCAGACGTCAACCTATAGATAGATAGATAGATAGATAGATAGATAGATAGATAGATAGATAGATAGATAGATAGATAGATAGATAGATAGATAGATAGATAGATAGATAGATAGATAGATAGATAGATAGATAGATAGATAGATGAGTCAGTGTTGTTTCAGCAGTAGCACACGTTAGGGCGCTGCAAACAGATTTTTTGTTTGTTTCTAGTGGACTATCTAAGAAACATAATCATTGCAACATATTTACCACCATATTTACCACCAACTTGCATACTCACAACACTAATAATACATGCATTAAGCTTGGGATGCATGGCTGTACTTTTAAAGCATTATTCGTAGCCTCATAATGCACACCGTGCTGCTGCCAGTTGAGCTGTGTACTACTGTAGTCGTTAACCTTTAAGAGGGTGGGTTTTTGAACATTCTATAAAAAGAATGCGTTCTATAACAATGCAAGATTCTAAAATTCCAAATTGTATTGAATGACGCCCAGAATTCTATAGAACTTTCACTGCCCGAACATTCCCGTCACACCGGTGTGACGGTACACTCTTAAAAAGACTTTATTACCATATCACTACACTACTGCTACATTGCACTGAGTCTTCAGTGATACAATATGGCTTGGTCATTGCCATGCTGGTAACAACAAATGTATAACATATTTTGAAAACAAAGCATCAAGTACTTTACATTTTGTAAGGCCCTATGATCTGTATAACCATTCACATCTGTGTTTACAGCGTCTTATGAATATAAGCATAAAACTGACGGCCCTGTGACCGATATGACCCTTCAAAACGTGTTTTTTTGAGTGATATGAACATAAAAGACGGTGTAACCAATGCTGGCTAATGGCCCATGTGACTGCAGGTGTTAATGGGACTGCCGTATGGGGCCATACCACGGAAAACAGTACCGCGCGCCCAGCAGGATACCGCCATGGACTACTCTGTGCTGATGGACTTTAATGTAAGATAGCTCAGTGGTTTCCAACAGGTTGGGGGTAAGGCCAAAGTTCTTCTAGCTAAGTGACCTCACTCTGTGTAGCCAGGCCGTGCCCTCCTAGTGACGCAACAGCTTCAGCATTACTACCAGTCAGGTCAAGAGCAATGCAAGTACTTTCTGTGCTCCCGCAAAATCGGGAACTCCTCCCACTTTGTTGGGGAGCAAACAATCATTAGCAAACCAATGGAGGCCGTTTGGGAATTCCCGTTTGGGAAATGTTAATTGTTATGCTCTTGGTCAGACCAAGTCTCAAAGAGATTGGAAAGTTGATGATAGTGGAAAGATGATGATCAGGCTACACTTCTGGCCATCTTGGCTATGCCTTGGGGAATCTATTTTGGATGAGTAACAGCATACCCTCTGAAAGTGATTGGGAAAAAATACTCTCATTGTCAAGAAAACCACATGGAAAATCACAGTGAAAAGTTGCTAAGTTATTGTGTGTCTAGTTTCTTCTTGTAAATTAAAATAAAGCTTTTAAAGCCTATTTTCTCACTGGTTATTTTGACACTGCACAGGCGCAGTTCTTCCATAACAGCATGAGAAGAACAGTTGAGCGTGGAGCTCAACGCAGTGCGGGTGGGGGTTGCACACACCTGCCATACTGCCACTACTGACTGTCCCCATTCATCTTCGCGGGCGATTTTGTCAATGCGCCGTCTCCTCTTCACTAAAAACGCCTCTGGTAGGGCTATTCAATCAACACCTGCCAGTCGCCCAAATGCAGGTGAAAACTCAATTTGGCGGTTAAAAAAGACAACGTACAGTCACTTTGACTGGTAGTGAGTATGTTTGGCCATTAAGATTGACCTGTACTATCAGTCATATCGGCTGGTGATGAGGAGGCCTTCTGGTGGGGAAAGACCACTGTCTGAAGGTGCTAGTGGCAGAAAGTTTAAGGCCACGTAACCTCAGGTGCCACAAACATCAGGTGTAAGGATAAATCAGATGAATTGTTTCGTCAAAAACGTATAAACTATCAGGCCGAACTGACGGCCTTCACTAAAGCTGTGTCTGTGCCGTGACCTAATGGGGCAGCAGTGGCCTAAGGAAACGGGCTTTAGCTCAGAGGGTTGTAGGTTCGAATCCCACCTTTTCACTCCCTACCACACTCCATGGATAAGGTGCCCTTGAGCACGGCACCTAACCCCATACTGCTCCAGGGACTGTAACCAATACCCTGTAAATAACTGCTTTGGATAAAAGTGTCAACTAAATGTAATGCAATGTAATTTCTGGGAGTGGGGGTGAGGGTTGTTGCAAAAATCTAAGGTACAAAGGGGGTCCTCAACAGAAAAGTTTGGAAACCACTGAGTTAGCTAATAAAATCCATTTAACTGTTCTGGTCAAGTGTGATGCATATATTGTTTACATCGTAATTATATTTGTTGTCTTTATATTAGTTACCTTAACATTACTGATGTACTGTAATTACCAGAGTAAATTGATTCAATTAATAATTGAATTCTTTATACTGTATGTAGGCCTGTAGGTATGTGTCAAAAATCATATTGCTGATCATAGTGTATACACATCATGTCGACATAAAAGCTTCCCTTGTATTATTTCAGGGTTACTGCAAGTATTCTATACTCTTCTATGGGTACTACAATGACAAGAGAACAGTAGGGCCCCTCAAGTTCAGGCTGCCCCTGGCTTACCTGATGGTGGGCATAGGGACCTTTGGCTACAGCCTCATGGTGGTCATCAGAACGTACGTCCCCCCTCTACAAAGTTGAAGAACCTCTTCACTTTTCCACAGTACTTTAGATTATGGTGAATTCAGGTAAATTGGGCCACTTTTTTGTATATACCGGTAAGCGAATGGCCCAAAGTGGCCCAATATATCTCATTTCACCACTTTAGATAGCGTCCAATTAAAAAGAAATCTAGTCATCTAGCATTTAATTAGAAGTATGACGAACAGCGACTACTGTTCTATCTACAGCAGTCTCTTTATACAAAGTAGTACGTACAGTATATATTAGTATATAACTGTAATGCAACACCTTAGCTTGTACTGTTGTGGCACAGTGAAAATACACAACATTATACATTCTCTTTGTTACACTTTGTTATCTTTGATATCTTTGTAAACCAATATATTGAAACAAGGACTGGACAATAGACTGTAAATGAATGCCATCAAGCAACAACATGTTTTCAAGCTACAAAAAGTCCAGTTGCCTAAAACAATATTGTGTGTGATAACTGGATGAATGAATGAGGTTCTTCAGAGATGCACTGTTTCTGTCACTCCAGGATGGCTAAGAATGCGGATGTAGGGGGAGGGGATGATGCAGATAATGAGTTCACCTTCTCCTGGAAGATGTTCACCAGCTGGGACTACCTAATCGGCAACCCGGAGACAGCCGACAACAAATTCGCCTCCATCACCACAAGCTTCAAGGTATTGTAGCATGCCTGTCTGCCTGTCTGTCTCTCTCTCTCTCTGTTCTGTCTGTCAGTCTATTTGTTTGTCTCTCAATCGTTACTGTCTTCAATCAACTCACACCCTCACCACAGGCGTACCACAAGGAACAGTGCTGGGGCCCCTTCTGTTCGCAATGTACACCTCCCTGGGACGTGTCATTCGAACATGTCATTCGAACACATCTGGGTGTCATCCTATCACTGCTTAGTTGATGACACCCAGATGTACCTGTTGTTCCAGCCAAATAACATTTTCACAGTTACTGAGTGACCAGAGCAAATTTTAACGATTAAAGTCAAGCTAATCTTATGGTAATGAGCTATGACGGCGAAAACCAATTGGAATGTTCATATCAACCAATGTCCCAGGCTGTCAAGACAGAGCCATTAGGCCTATGTGATTAGCTAAATCAAACATGTCAATGCCGTGCCCAGAGCGAATACAGCAAATTCAAGGCGAAACTTCTTCTGCTACCTCCGCTACCAGGCAGCGTAGTTCGCTCTTGGTCGGCTCTGGCTTGACAGCCTGGGATATTCGGAGATGTGAACATTCGAATTGGTATAGCTCATTACAATACGATTAGCTTGACTTTAATCGTTAAAATTCGCTCTCGTCGTTCAGTTTGCTTCACCTCTAGCAAATTCGTTCTGGGTAGCGCTGGTCGTGCACCCTCCATACAGAAATAATTACTTCCGTCGCTCCGTTCGTGTTGGTCGCTACTGGTGTGAACAAGGCATAAGGCTTGGCATAATCACAGATGCTAGCACACATTTCCAAATTTCCCTCTCCAGAAATAGAAAAAAGGTGCAATGAACAATATGGATAAAATCCTGTTCAGTTTGACTCCCCTCCCTTTTCCCGTCCCTAGTTTAACCCCTTCGAGACTTGGTGAAATTAACAGTGTTGTAATTGGGTAGCCCATTGCATTGCATTGCATTGCATTGCAAAATGCATTTTTACATAGTTTTTGTTTGTTTCTAAAAGATTTGAATGTTAAATGTCATTCACACATAGATGAAAGGACATCTGAATTGTCATTTCCAATAATTTAATGCAAAGGTTTCAAAAAAAAAAAAAATTGGTCATTTTGCAACGGAATGCTTCAATTTCACACAAATCCAGAGCTTTTTCTGAACGGGGAAATAGGGGCGCTCCACCCTCATAACTCCGCGGGTGCACCCTCATACTTTTTTGAGCGCCCCTAGTAAATTCCCCCCTTCACCCCCCGCAACTTGCCATGATGCTCCCTCATGCCAAAAAATCCTAGAAAAAGCCCTGCAAATCCATCAATTTTACGCAAATGTAGCCTACAATACCATACAATACATACGGTATACCATGATACCGTGGCTAAAATTATACTACGGTAAACATTTTTAGTCATACCGCCCACCCCTAACTGACGCACATTAGGTCGAAACGTATACTTTTCACATACGCTTTTAGGTACCGTACTGTATGTAGGTTATAAAAGCGTTTTATTCTGATACACTAAGTACCTAATCAGCCAAGTAGTGTAGAGATGCAGTATAGTGACCTGGCCGTAACATACACCATGCCATAGGAGCCTCAAGGGTTTGAATGCTTCAGGTAACAGACCTCTGACCTAAAGGTTGCAGGTTCAAATCCACCTGATGCCAGAAGTGCCATTGAGAGCAGCACTTTTCCCAGTGCACGAGGGGGGTTAAAGCAAGGCATTTGCCCGTGGGCCCAGGGCCCTCTTGTTTTAGTGGTGGGGCCCTATTATGACCTTGGCAGGACGCATGGGATGCCCTACCAGTGTTTTACCCTGGGGCCCTGTGATCAATGTTGACATGGCTGCCCTGCGCAGTCTCACACGTGTGAGGGGTTAAATGGCACCGGTTAGGTTTCCTGCTGCGCTGCTCTGCACTGTGCCACATCTTGCTGCGTGAACACAATTGCAAATGGGAAGCAAGTGTCACCTTTCAAGAACAATCTGAAAACAGATGCGCTTTTCGCATGTCCTGCAGGAGTCTGTGAGATGCAGGGCTGACTGCAGCGGTTGAACTGATTTTCGTCTTGTTTGTTCTAGTTTGGGCAGTCATGGGTGAGCGGTTAGGGCGTCAGACTTGCATCCCAGAGGTTGCCGGTTCGACTCCCGACCCGCCAGGTTGGTGGGGGGAGTAATCAACCAGTGCTCTCCCCCATCCTCCTCCATGACTGAGGTACCCTGAGCATGGTACCGTCCCACCGCACTGCTCCCCATGGGGCGCCACTGAGGGCTGCCCCCTTGCACGGGTGAGGCATAAATGCAATTTCGTTGTGTGCAGTGTGCAGTGTTCACTTGTGTGCTGTGGATTGCTGTGTCACAATGACAATGGGAGTTGGAGTTTCCCAATAGGCTTTCACTTTCACTTTCACTCTAGTGCACACATTGCTGTTTTGTACATTAGGGTATTTTGAAAGGCACTTTGAGTAAAAATGTATTAGGCTATTTATTATTAAGAATAGAATAGAATTAAGTAGAATTTAATACCTTTCTTAATCTCTCCTCACATGTGCAAGAAGTCGATCCCTCTCCGATCCTTCTACGTAGGCCTATAAGCTAACATGCCCTGGCAGGGGGCTTCCCTAGGTGGTCGTGGGTCTCTGCCTGAGATTTCTTCCTAACTAAGTAGTTTTTTCCCCTCAGACTATTCTGAGTTTCCCCAAAAAACTCTTAAATTAAGTTAAAAGGGAATCCTGTCAGCAGGATAACTCAAAAAGTTATGAACGGATTTTGATGAAACTTTGTGGAGTTGTTGATAATGACAAATAAACCATCTTCACCATTGCGAGATAGGGCGAATTTTGACAGTCAAGTTTCTAACTCCCAAAAAAATATTGTGTAACATAGTCAAATGTTGAAATGTTAATTCAACACTAGAGTAGGGCTGCTGACAGCTTTGGCCAGGCCTGGTACCAAGTCATCTGAAGGGCCCCCTCACCCAAGTACATGTGGATCCAAATCTGCCTTCAACCCCCCCACACCCCTCAGGCCCGGGACAACTGACCCCTTTGTCTTCACTGTGCAGGAGTCCATTGTGGACGAACAAGAGAACCAGAAGGATGAGAACATCCACCTGCGTCGGTTCCTGAGGGTGCTGGCCAACTTCATGATCACCTGCATGCTGGGGGGCAGTGGATACCTTATCTTCTTCGTGGTCAAGCGCTCGCAGGAGTTTGCCCTTCGGGACGACCTCAGCTGGTACGAGAAGAATGAGGTATGAGGGAGGGATCAAGTCTAACCTTTTGGGGGGGTTAAATAATGACGAGGGGGCACCCCTGAGACCATTGCTAAACAAGTAGAGATCCTAATCCATGATGTTAAATGTGCACTGTTTAGGATGGTGACGAGAGTAGGTATTGCAACTATGCTGCTCATTGAAACTGTGCTATACGTATACTGTCAAAGTTGATCTTTTCATGAATATTTCCAAAGTAACAAACTGATTTGTACTAGTATGACCAAAGTACAGTAAGTTTGGCAGCTAAAAATGTCTATTTCTTGAAATTCAAAATGATGGACAATGGAGAAGAATAGCCTACCTCTTTTAATGTATATGCAATTTTCCCAATGAATTCTTAAAGTTTGATGGTGGTGGTAAGTATTCATGAAAACGGTAACATTTGTGAATGGGCAGTATAAATTCTGGAAATAAAAAACTAACCTGCTGAGGTCCCAAGGGGTCCCAAGGAACACCAGTACAGTCCACCGTCTTGAGCTTCAACTTCCACATCTTAGTTGCTCCTGCAGTCTCTGCTTTTAGCAAAGCATCTTTGGCGTCTATCTTATCTTAACTAACAATATTTAATATTTAATATTTAAAATGACCTTTAAGTCATTTTAGATTACCTTTTAAAATGACCTTTAAGGTCATTTTAGAGATCAGAATGTCTGCATTGTGCAGCTAGTTGGAGATCATCATGTCTCTGCTGGCTCTGCTGTGTGCCCCTGTTTGGTGGTCTGCATGTCCTCACTGGTCTCCAATTATTTTTCTTCAAGGGCCAAATTATGTAGAGCAAGTGAGGCTGCGGACCAAACCAATGCCCCAACCCAATGAGAAACAAGTTAAATGTCTACTACATAGGCAGAGAACAGATTTTCACTTTTCCGTTTTCCCTTCTTGCCATTGTCTGTTATGAGACTGTTAGCATAAGATCTAACTCTCTGAATGCTCTGAATATGACCCACTGAAGTTTCAGTGATTGAAAATCACATACATTTATGTTTTCATTTATTCTGACCTCATGGCGGGCCAAATCTTTGGCATGCCCGGGATGGATTTGATCCACTGGCCTTTGTTTGGAGACCAAGGTCCTACTGTGTGTTTTGCTGTATCCAACAGCTAGAGATCGTCATGTCTCTGCTGGGTCTGGTGTGCCCGCCCCTGTTTGAGACCATCGCTGAGCTGGAGGACTACCATCCACGTATCGCCCTCAAGTGGCAGCTGGGCCGCATCTTCGCCCTCTTCCTCGGGAACCTCTACACATTCCTCTTCGCACTCTTCGACGAGGTCAACAATAAGGTCAGCCTGCTGCTGCAAGGATGTATCGTATCGTGCACAGTTTTGTGGGGATACTGCTGTGTGTGCATGTGTGTGTGTGTGTGTGTGTGTGTGTGTGTGTGTGTGTGTGTGTGTGTGTGTGTGTGTGTGTACTGTGTGTGGTTTCGCTGAGTGTGCGGGTATTGTTCTTTTCCTTTATCATGATACTTACAGTAAGTGCTACATGAAGTGCTAAAGCAAGAAGATAAGTGCATACCTTTCTACAAGGAAATAAATCAAACAAATTGAAACAAAAAATTATACACAAGGGGCAAACAATGGAATGTACATGTATTGTAGGGTACTCTGATATGCTTTACCCAGGAATAAGTTACCTGGATAATGACACTGAAATGACTACCAGCTGCAGCCAGGTTTTACCAGCATTTGGCCAGTTTGCAGGTGCTAATGTCAAGCCCTGCTCCACACAAACACTCGAACACACACGCACGCACACACGTACGCACACACGCGCACACACACACACACACACACACACACACACACACACACACACACACACACACACACACACACACACACACACACACACACACACACACACACACACACACACACACACAGACCCAGGCAAGGATACTCAATATGGTCAATGTTCTGCGTTCTGTCACTTTATGCTATGCTGCTGTTTCACTTTAGCCAACTGTTTGATGATTACATAGTTTGGGGTAAAATGCAGCATTCAGCAGCAGCATTTTTCACGAAACGAAAGTATCCGTTATAGCCACAGTGGCCGGTGAGTGAAAAAGTGTCAAGTCCTGGTGTGCGGATGTGAAGCCCATCTGGGAAACTGCAACTCCCATGGTCATTGTGACACAGCACTTCACCGCACACAAGGAAATATATGTCTCACCGGTGCAAGGGGGCAGGCCCCAATGGCACCCCAAGGGAGCAGTGGGGCGGGACGGTACCATGCTCAGGGTATCTCAGTCATGGAGAAGGATGGGGGAGAGCACTGGTTACTGACTCCCCCCATCAACCTGGAGGGTCGGGAGTCGAACCGGCAACCTTGGCGTTACAAGTCTGACGCCCTAACCGCTCCCCCATGACTGCCCATATGTGTATGTGAATCTATGTGAGTATGTGCCCTGTGTAGAGTAGACTAACTTTATTGATCCTGAAGGAAATTAAGTATATGTGTTGTGCGTGTGTGATGTTCATGTGTATGTGTGAGCAGGGCCACTGACAGCTTTGGCTGGGCCCGGGACAAAGACATCTGATAGGGCCCCAAACTCAATACATACAATGTAATGAGGATCCAATTCTGCACCAACACCCCCCCACCCCCCACCCCCGTCCCCCCCGCCCCCCCCGGCCCCCCCCCCCCGTCTCCCTGGGCCAGGGAAAAGAGACCCCTTTGCCCAACCTGTCGGCTTCTTCTCTGTGTGTGAGTGAATGCTTCTCTGTTCGTGAGAGAGGTGGAAGGGGGGTGTTGCAGAGGCACGGCACATAATGAGTTTCCTTTGTGAAGTGCTGTTCTCAAAAAACAACAGGTCACTCTGAGAACGTCCCATTACACTGAGTGATGGTTTATCAGACAGTTTAGAGGGACACTGAGACCTCTTCATAATTAATGAGCCAGAACATTAAAGAGCCAGGCGAGGTGTGACTCACATGACCCCTATGGTGACACATCACTGAAGCTGTGAAGTAGCAGAATGGATCAGTGCAGTGCCATTGCTGTAGGCAGGGGGTGAAGTAGCCTGGTTCTCACGCAGACCCCTCGGGCATTTTCGCCCAACCATCTGTGTGAGAACCAGATTAGGGGTGAAGTAGCATAGTTCAAAATACATTTTCTATGAATACAAGAAAGCAAAAGATCATTGATTTTTGAGTGATAAGGCAAAGAACGTTACTCAATTCTATTCTGTACAGTTCAATCAGATGCTATTCAATTCTGTCCAGCTCTACCCTGTCTCGAAGGTATTTAGCTCTCTTCATCTGTATTCAGTTCATCTTTGGTCCTGTGCTATTGGGCTCTTTTGTCCTTTTCCCATGACGTCAGACACCTTCGGTTCAATATTTAAAGCAGGTGCAAGTTGCATCCGGTGGCATAGACTTACACACTGCTGTTTCCTAACATTTTCCTAACATTTTCTGCCTGAAAACAGTAGTTGTTTAAACCTGTTTCACGTCAAAGTGAAATTTTGTAAAAAAAAACAAAAAACAAAAAAAAACAAGCAAAACATATTGGGTTCTGTTTCTGTGTTCTATTCTACTGAGTTTCACGGGGTTCTACTGGGTTCTGTTCCACGGTGTTCCATTGGGTTCAATCATATTCTGTGTTCTGGTCTACCTTGTTCCATTGGGTTCTGTGTTCTGATCTGTTGTTCCATTGGGTTCTGGGTTCTGTTCTTCTGGGTTCTATTGGGTTCTGTGTTCTGTTCTACTTTGTTCTATTGGGTCCTGTGTTCTGTTCTCCTGTTGTTCCATTGGGTTCCATTGGGTCATTGTTCTGTTCTCCTTTTGTTCCATTGGGTTGTATTGGGCTCTGTGTTCTGCAGCTAGTGGAGGAGCAGGAGATAAGGAACGCGTCCATCTGGTTCCTGAAGGAGTACCACGCCAACTTCTCGCTTTACAGCAATGACAGCGAGGCCACGCCTCCACCCATTGACCCCGCAGATGCCATCCGCGGGCCCTGCTGGGAGACCATGGTTGGCATTGTAAGTACAGTTCATGACATTGCATTACAATAAAATGGGAGACCTACATTGTCATTGTATTTACATTACACTACATTACATGACATTACACTTAGATGCCATCCACAGCCCCTGTTGGAAGACCACCATGGCATTGCTGACACCTTTATCAAAACGTGACTTCCCATTATTAGGGTACACCCGGCAGGGCCGCTGACAGCTTGTGCTGGGCCCGGGACAAAGTCATCTGAAAGGGCCCCCTACCCAACACAGACAATGTAATGGGGACCCAATTCTGGGCCCCCTATCTCCCTGGGCCTGGAACAACATACCCCTTTACCCTCCCCCTGTCAGCTACCCTGACACCCGGTGCAGGGTATTGTCCCTGGAGAAATGCTGGGTTTGTTGCTTTGCTTTGCTCAAGGGCACTTCAGCCATGCATAGGATTCTAAGAGCGATGTAATTCGCACATTACTCTACATTGCATGAGGATACCCTTAGCCAAAGTGGCATACAGTTATTTGCAGGATATTGGTTACAGTCCCTGGAGCAATGTGGAGGTTAAGTGTATCACTCAAGGGCTCTTGCACCCTTCCGATACCATTACTGACTGTCTAACCAGTAGCCCATCGACGGATCTATTCAATATTTGTGGAAAACAACAAACAACAAAAACTACAACAAAACGACATTGAAATCACATCACCATGAGTCTGAAATAACAGATCATGACTTTACTATTTTGGTGACAGTAGTTCTCCGGAAAGAGGCATGGCTGTCACTATCGTAATCCTACCATAAAACTGTGCAACTAGAACATTACAAACAGAGCCTTTAGTAATTCATTACAACTTGATAATTGCCATTCTGATAACAGCGAATTTATAACAGGGCCCATGACTTAACAGAGTAAGTGCCTTGCTCAAGAGCACTTCAACCATGGTTGAAAGCATAGCATTAGAACCTGCAACCTTTCGATGTCTTTTTACAGACTCGATAACCACCTAACCATTAGTCCATGCCATGGCTGCCCGTGTCGTAATCCTAACCACTTCCTGTCTGTAATCCAAACCATTTGGTTTCATACAGTATATCACGAAAGTGAATACACCCCTCACAGTTTTGCAGATTTTTGAGTATATCTTTTCATAGGAAAGCATTACAGAAATGTAACTTTGACACAATGATTAGTGACCTTTTAACAACATATTTAACCGCTTACATTTCTTGTTCACTCAGAAAAAAACAAAATACAGCCATTAATGTTTGAACATGTACTCACAAAAGTGAGTACACCCCAGATTAAAATCCGATAGAGAATATGAGATAAACAAATTTGCTTTAGATGGTGTCAAGCATGTGTGGTGGTAAACAAGTGAGTTTTACAAAAAAAGGTGTATCCTCTCATAAGCCAAGCATGGTAGTGGGACTGACATGGTTTGGGGATGCATGAATGCTGTCAACATTGGCAATCTGAAATACACCTAAAAGAAACATACATGTCAACATGCACTGTGACTACTGAAGCAGATCATGATATTCTCCATAGGATTGCATTCAAATCTCACACCAATCTATTTGAGCCAGATGCAGACTCAAAATGTAAAAGTTCAATGCAAAGAAAGGTTGAAACGCACACTGATGACCTCCCTTGTCATCCCTTTTCATTTTGTTTCATTTCGAGACGTTTCGAGCCAACATAGCCCCTTCTCTACCGGATTTTAATCTGGGGTGTACTCACTTTTGTGAGTACATGTTCAAACATTAATGGCTGTATTTAGTTTTTTTCTGAGTGAACAAGAAATTTAAGCGGTTAAATATGTTGTTAAAAGGTCACTAATCATTGTGTCAAAGTTACATTTCTGTAATGCTTTCCTATGAAAAGATATACTCAAAAATCTGCAAAACTGTGTGGGGTGTATTCACTTTCGTGATATACTGTACATCTCTGGCATGCCGTGCTATATTCTGTTACCCATCCATTCTATTATGTCAGGAGAACATCATTAACATTCTCATACAGGACCCTGTTCATTGCTCCGGGAGGCGGGAGCAGTGAAAGGCGATATGGTTGAATGGTGGATGGCACAAAAATGAGCTGTAGGTAATGAAGGCTGAAGCTTTGTGTTGTTTACAAGAAAAAGAACATAACACACGGGCATCCATCTTGTCTGTCTGCAGCACCAGTGTCACATCAACGATGGAGAAAGCGTACACTTGTACACTTACACAGACGACCGTGTATGATGACTGAAGCTAACACAGATGAGCTGCTTGCCAACATTCATCATTATGCAATTGTGTGGGGAAAACACTAATAGATAGCCTACCGTAATGGGAAAATTAAACTACTCTGCTGAAAGCTGATCATCTCCTATTAGCAAAAATTAAATATAACATCCATATCATATAATACTAATACATACACTTTTTAAAAATATACTATACCAGTGCCCTGGGTTTGTTTCACTAAATTGTCCAGAGCTCAGTTGCAAAAGAGACAGTAGTTTCAATGACTCCACCCAGGAGAAATGAAGGATTCAGATTGAAGGAATATGTAGCCCCTTAATGCACGCCATACCTCCTGTGGCACGCTGTAATAGACATTTAAAGTTAACTACTATAGTACTACACTACTATGACAGTGCACAGGGCCTTTAGTAATACATTACGACTTGGTCATTGCCATTCTGGTAACAGCTAATTTATAATGCCGTGTCTTAAGGGGTTAAAATGTTAATGTGATAACATCATCTTGCTGTTGTTCTCAGGAGTTTGTGAAGCTGACAGTGTCCGACATCCAGGTAACCTACCTGACCATCCTCATTGGAGACTTCCTCAGGGCCTTCATCGTACGCTTCCTAAACTACTGCTGGTGCTGGGACCTGGAGGCCGGCTTTGTGAGTACACTACAGTCTGGCCTGTTAGAGGTCCACTAAGTTAACAAAATTAAAGTTCGCTATACGTTTTTTTTTGCCTAAAATACACAAACTCAAACTTTGAGTAAAGTGTCTTTTTAAAGTTTTTTCACAAAATCACTTTAAGAAATGTAAGGTATCTCTCTGGACACATGAAAACACAACTTGATCACTGTGAAATTATGTTTTGTTAACTTTGTGGACCTTTGAGGTCATGATACACTAAGCATCTGGCATAAAATCTACTGGCAGGTAGCTTGATAAGCAAGACCCGTTCAGCTTCTCTACAAATAGAGGGGGTGTGGCTAGTTGTGCTAAACTGACAGGGCTGTGGGGCTAGTTTTTTTGATAATGGGAAAAATAGGGATATTTTTGGGGAAAATACCAAATCGGGAAGACAGCGGGGAATAAGTCCAAAATTTCCCGTGAAATTAGGGATGGTTGACAGGTATGCTAGGCAACTTTTTTTGAGTATCACTTTTAAGCAACCTTACTATAAGATGTTATTTGGACAGTTTACTACACTTTATCTGGAGAAACTGGATCAGAATTACACACATTTCCTTTGTCATTTTATTGGAAAAGGAGCCAATAATGTCATTGACCAACAATGTTGCCAAAAAAGTTGCTCTGTGTATCATCACCTTTAGAACAGAACAGAACAAAACAGAACAGAACAGAACACAACAGAACAGAACACAACAGGAAAGAATTAAATAGAATAGAATAGAATAGAATAGAATAGAATAGAATAGAATAGAATATGACGTATCACTGTATGCTGTATCAATGATGTTTTCACTTGTGGCGTAACCTGGAGGGATCTTTCGGGACTAGAAGCCCAACAAATGTGAACCCAAATATGAACAAAAATGTGAGCACAGCCGGGTCTCAGGGCATGGGGCTAGTTAACCAGAAACCATCAGCACATCACTGACCCTCTAATGCCCCGACCGGCTATTGCTCTACAATGTGATACAGGCTGGAGTTCACGCTCCTCCACAGACTAGATATCCATGGTGGTAGTTGGATGTCTTTTTGAATACAAAGTGAAACAAACGTGTTGGAATATTCTAATGTTACCTTTCAAACCGTATATTAACCACCCTATCTTCAAATTGTTCAGCCTTCGTATGGAGAGTTTGATATCAGTGGAAATGTCCTGGGTTTGGTCTTCAATCAAGGAATGATTTGGTAAGTCTGAAATTGATGAACTACTCTAGTCCATGCAGAACGTCAGCAAATGTTCACTGCGGAGCAACTCCTAGGCTTAACCCCTCTATCAGGGCCTCGAATATAAGCCTGTTGTTACCTAAATGGGACTCTTTGTAATGTCAGTTATGTTCTTATCATGTAGTGAAGCTTTTCAATCAAATAATGAGTTGGCCTTCCCACCTGAATGTAAGGGTTTTAAAAATGCTTTTTGGGCTGAGATGTTACTATTTTTTGACCTGGCTCTCACCAGACCCTTTAGACAGGTCATCAGCTGGGAAAATTAGGCCTTTCGTCCTACCGCACTTTTCTCTGTGGATTACTGACCTGAAGACCTATTGGAAGAAATTAAATCATGGGGCCACGTCAATTTTTGCTCAGAATTCAATATGGCCGCCATTTTCCAAAATGACTTGTTTTCATGCATTTTACATTGTACTATAAGGTAATATTCATGAACGGTGAACTAATTTCAGCACTATTCTGTCCTATTTCCTTACATACATGTTTACAAAGGGTGACTAAACTAAAAGAAATAAAAATAAAGTTGGCCACCTTGCAATATACAAAGGAAAATGCTGAAATTAATGATTGAAATGCACATACAGAGTCTATGGCTGTGAAAATTAGGCCTATTGTCCTGTCAGGGTTTTCACAGTGGATTACAGACCAGAAGGCCTATTGAAAAAGAAGAAAACTTGGGGCCATCTATGTGCTCCAAAATTCAAAATGTTCTCTGTTTTTCAGAATGGCAGACTTTCACACATTTTTCTCAATACTGTAAGGCCATAATTACCAATAAAGATGACCTATTTTTCAGTTAAATTGTCCTATCTCCTTACAGACGTGAGTATAAAGGTTGTCTAGAAAAAGGCATGAATACAGGGGGTGGACAAAATAACTGAGACACCTGTCATGTTAGTGTCATTTAGTTCCTCTTGCGTCCGCATTATAGTGTTGGATGTGGTTCATCCTTCTTGGTGGTATGCAGACATTACCTTGGATACTGTGGCTCTCGATACATCACAAAGACTTCTCTGTCAAAGATGCAACAGTTTCACGCGTATGAAGAATTTCTCCTTTTTGAACTCTGACATGTCACACATAATGTTGTGTGCATTGCAAAATATTGAGCAAATCTGTGCTCTTACTCTGCTAATTGAACCTTCACACTTCAGCTTACTGGTGCAATGTGCCATTAATGAAGATTGTATTGGCCAACAGGCTGGTCCACTTGAGCCATGAAACTTCCTACACTAAAAATGATAGGTGTCTCAGTTATTTTGTCCACCCCTGTATCTTGCCACTTTGAAATATCCAAAGGAATGTTGTCAAATGATTGAATTTCACAAACACAGTGGACTGCTGAAAAAAGGCATATTGTCCTGCCAAACTGTGTGTGTGTGTTTGTGTGTGTGTGTGCGTTTGTGTGTGTGTGTGTGTGTGTGTGTGTGTGTGTGTGTGTGTGTGTGTGTGTGTGTGTGTGTGTGTGTGTGTGTGCGCGCGCGCGCTTGTGTGCGTGTGTGTGCGCGCGCGCGTGTGTGTGTGTGTGTGTGCGTTTGTGTGTGTGTGTGTGTGTGTGCGCGCGCTTGTGTGTGTGTGTGTGCGTGCGTTTGTACGGTATGTGTGTGTACGTGTGCCTGAGTGCGCTTTTCTCAAGTGTGTGTGGCCAGTGTGCTTCTTTACATACACTGACATAGACACAGTAGTAGACAGGGTGTGTGTGTGTGTGTTGGGGGGCGAAGGTGGGGGGGTAGGGAGGACCGAATGATGTGGAGGAGCGGGGGGGATGAATGAGGGGATGAGTGTGGGGGTAGGGGGGCAGAGTGGGGTTGGAGTCGGGGTTGAATTAGGAGGTGGGGGGGCAGAATAGTGTGTGGGGGGTTCGGGGGGGGCAGAATAATGTGTGTGTGTGTGTGGGGGGGGGGGTAAGTTGAGTGGGGGCGGGGGGTGTTGACCTGCCAAACTTTTCACAATGGGTGGGGGGGGTGGGCGAGTATTTTGTGGGGGGGTGGAGGAAGAATGAGTCAGGGGGGGTTGAGTGTGGGGGGCAGAATAGTGGGGGGTGAGTGAGGGGTGGAGGGGGCAGAGTAGCATGGGAAGGATGATTGAGGGGGTTGGGGGGCAGAATAGTGTGTGGGGGGGGGGGGTGAGTGAGGGGGTGGAGGAGGCAGAATAGTGTGTGGGGGAAAGACACTGTAGAGCAGAGGAAAGATGAGCGGGGGATACGCGTGCACGATAACAAACATACGCATGCACACTCACCCTTTCTTTATGTAAAAAGATGTAGGCCTGAAAAACTTTTGGTCAGAAATCTAATGTGAAAAGTTTGGCAGATCAATAGCCTTTTTTTCAGCAGTCAACTTTGTATGTGTAATTCAATCATTTTCTGACAACAATCCTTAGGATATTGTCTATAGGAAATGTACATCTTTCTGTTGCCAACCTTTGTACTCACGTCTGTAGATAGGAGATTTAACTGAAAATAGGTTTATCTTTATTGATAATTATGGTCTTATAGTATTGAGAAAAATGTATGAAAGTCTGCCATTCTGAAAAGCAGAGAACATTTTGAATTTTGGAGCACATTTGAGATGGCAACCAGCAGGTGAATCTTTTTCAATTGGCCTTCTGGTCTGTAATCCACTGTGAAAACCCTGACAGGACAATAGGCCTAATTTTTTCGCAGCCATAAGTCTGTATGTGCATTTCAATCATTATTTTCAGCACTTTCCTTTGGATTTTGCAAGGTGGCCAACTTTATTTTCATTTCTGTTAGTTTAGTCAGCCTTTGTAAACATGTATGTAAGGAATTAGGACAGAATAGTGCTGAAAGTAGTTCATCGTTCATGAATATCACCTTATAGTACAATGTAATAATGCAT
>NC_085867.1:26449112-26496612 GCF_034702125.1 Engraulis encrasicolus | reverse complement strand
TATTTTTATATATACTGTTTTTTTTTGGGGGGGGTGGGTATTGCCTGTATTTGACCGGATAGTGAAGGTAATGAGTAGAGTGGGCAGAGAGATGGGGAAGGCCCTGCAAAGGACCCAGGCTGGGACTCGAACCCTGGTCGCCCGCATGGCAATCGAATGTCCTACCATGTGAGCTACAGTGGAGGAAGTTTGATTATAACAATAACAATAACAATAGTAATAATAATAATAATAATAATAATAATAATAATAATAATAATAATAATAATAATAGATGGGGTCACCACCCCACTGGGGGTCACAGGGTCACTGATTGAGCTCAGTCAGATCACTGAGACACATTCAATACCTGTACGTGTATCCAGGGCACCTGAGATGGGGATCACTTTGGCCAATCATCCCCAAACCAATCAGGACACGCCTTGTGTTCCATTGGCATTAAAATTAACCTATACTTTGTGTTTTGGGCTTAGCAATTACATGATTTTGGGTTACTCCCCACCACGTCCCCTGGTTGGAGAATAACACCTGCCCTGTCGTCCCTGTTTCATCAGAACCAGAAGAGGAGCCTGAACTGGAGGTAGAAGAGAAACCGAAGAAGAAAAAGAAGAAGAAACCCAAAGTTGAAGAAGAAGACGAGGAAGAGGAGGAAGTAGTGGTCAGGGAACCCAAGAAGAAAAAGAAGCGGCCCGTCGAAGATGACGATGATTATTAACCCCGCCCTTACCCTGCAATCCCCTCATCACACCTCTCCTATCCACCTTATTATCCACAGTTTTACAAGTGCGGCGCCATTACTATTTTAGTAGCAGTGCTAAATCATTCAGATGGGCAGCCTAACCGGAACTAGCAGACAGGAAATGCTGTAGAAGCACGACAAACGTCGAAATGTACAATAAGGTAGATTCCTCTAGCCTGATTATCATCGACTTTCAAATGTCTTCTAGACTTGGTCTGACCAAGAGCATAACAAGTAACATGTCCCAAAGGGTATGGCTGACCCACCACCTCCCTTAGTTTGTTAATGTTTGTTTGCTTCCTGACAAAGTGGGAGGAGTTCCTGTTTTTTTCGGGAGCTCAGAATTGTGTTAAGTATTGTTCTTGGCCTGACTAGAGGCAACGCTGAAGGTGTGGCGTCCCTAGGAGGGTACAGCCTGGCTAAGATTCCTCTTAGCTTCCTCTGAAAGAATACAACCCCACTGTACCCCCAAAGAACCACCCACCACCCTCCTCTACTACCTCTCTTACCTAAGCTTGCCTTTACCACACCTTACCTGTAAAATTTTGCACTATGCTGCATTGTGAGGATCCATTGATCAACACATGATAGCCCCACCGCCATGGGCGGATTATCCATCAGGGTCAGCTGCACAGTGCCCAGGGGGAACCAACCACTTTCAACCTACCAGTTTAGGGGCACCATATGACACAAGTTTTACTAATGTTTATCGTATAGGGGGGCACCTGTGAGCTACAGTGCCCAGGGGCAACACATTGCTTATAGGCTACTGTCCTGTACGCCACACCTCACAACAATACCATGACATTACATTACACTTAGCGGATGCTTCGGCTTTAATTCTGTGCTTACACACACACACACACACACACACACACACACACACACACACACACACACACACACACACACACACACACACACACACACACACACACGCACACACACACACACACGAGCCTTCAATCAAAAGACAATTTTCTAATATGGCAACTTATTAGACAATAAATCTTTTTGAATCTTTTTTTTATTGAATAAAAGGCACTCCAGCCATGAATGAAAGTGCAATATGCTTTGTGTCATGTAATAGTGAAAGGACTAACAAATTATTTGACATATTGTTGTAAACAAATGTGTTGTAAACAAATGTGTTGTAATATAGCCTAATTGTTTTATTCACTAAGAGTATTTTCCTTTTAAAAAGTGTCACTTTCGTTACATATCATATCATATAAGCTGTAATGATATACAGAGCACTTACTGTACATTGCCTAGACTCTCTTTTTATATTGTGTTGTAAATCCAGTCTCCACATAGGCTACTCTATTCTGTCAGGAATTGATCTTTGTAGACTGCAATGTCTAGTCAATAAATATTGGCTACTTTCATTAAAATCCTTGTCTGTTATTTTAGTCATATCAGAGTGAGTAGGCTTGTGTAAAGTAAATAGATCTCATTATGCTGAGGAGGAAGAGGATAGTGACTATGCCCTTCATGCCATGGAGGTAAGGAGCATGCCACTCTACAGAAAATTGTCGAACAGTGCCATCAAACGGTAAGAAATGGAAACGGGCTGTTCCTTCCAGTTCCCTAAAAAAATAAATAATAATAAAACATTTTCCTCAGAGATTATATTTATATTTCTATATAATTAAAGTGGTATAAATAAAGAGACTGTGAAAGTATTGATCACTATGGAAAAATACACAAAATCTAAGATAGCGCGAACACGAGGCAGGTTGCGCTCGAGACACAAATTAGAATGTTTTGACGTGCATCTGGCAACACTCGTTTGAAAAATTGTAGCATTGTAGCCTACGGATTCCGGTAGTCCAACTCTACTATTCCCTTTTTGTTCCATTTGAATATAGCAGCTACGACTAATGAGATGAGTGAGTGGAAGTAAGTTAAATTTTGCAAACTGCACTAGTACCTTGACGTAACAAGTTCGCTGCAACCTGCCCTTTGGGTCATCGTTTGATACGCTGTCGTGCCGAAAAGCGAGTGCCTGCCAGAATCTGAGTGCCCTCATTGAAACCAATGACATTTTTTTGAGAGACAATTATACACATTTTAGCAGAATGAATAACATAATTTATGAACTAAAAATATGCTTATGAAACATTACTCGTCCTCCACTTAATATGAGCTATTTGAATGAAACTGTAACATTTGTTATGACAATTCTTCGATTCTTTTATGGAAATAATACCGAAATTGTAACCAGTTCTTTGTAATACTTCCAGAAGGAATGCAGATGCTTTATTGATAGGCTTTCCATCTTAAATTGTGTCAGATTTATCTGCAAAAATGGGTAAAAAATATCTGAAAAATTGGTCATTGGTTTCAATGAGGGCACTCAGATTCTGGCAGGCACTCGCTTTTCGGCACGACAACCGCATTATGTCTGCTGCTGCAACCTACCCTTTGGGTCCAAACGACTGATAGACTGGTGCATTTTAGCTCTTCATCTGCTAAAGACAGAAGAAACAGGCTCAAACGTGTTGCGTTTCTAATCACACCACAATTAACTGTTTCCAGAGCAATTACCAGGCAGGCCCGATGGGGAGATTACAGTTCTGACGACGATGATGACAACAAAAATGAACCCAGGTAGGCCTACCGCCATAGTAGGCTGTCGTTGTAGTCTTAGTTCTTCTATCCTCCCCAGACGAATTTGTAAAACTGTATTGAATTTTGTTTTGCAGGACAGTTAAAAGAAGGAAACCCTACAGACGATTATCAAACAACTTCAGCGGGGTAGGCCTACCCGAGGTTCTCCTCTCCAAAATGTCATTTCAAAGTAAGTGAGGATAAGCTCATTTTTTCAGTGATTGAATAATAAAGCAATCACAATTATGGCACCTAGGCAATCCTCCATGTCGTATTAATAGTGGGCCTAGTAGGCTAAGTCTTGGCAGAGAATGAAGCAACTTGCTCAGTAAAATGCTGTCAAAAGTGCATAGTAGGCTATAACTCCAGATAAAGCAGCCTATTTCCAACAGTGTGGGAAGTCAACTCACTCCAACAGTGGAGTGAAAATCCAGTGCCAAATAGCCACCATGAGCCATGTCATTTCAACTCTACAGCCAGATAAGAATTGAAGAATTGAATTTGAAGAATTGAATAAGAATCAGCCAGTAGAATTGACAATGTGGCACTGACCATACAGTAACATGTACACTGTTTTTGAATGGTACCAAATGTTATCTGAGTAAATTCTGACTCTTAAAGAGTTAAATGGACACAATTGCTATGTACATTTTTCTTAACATGAAAGATATCAAGGTATTTGTTAAGAGCATGGTTGTGGAGGAGAGCCCCTTTACGTCTGCCATCAACTCGTGCTGGCTCTCCATCATTGGATGCCTCTCCCCCAAGCGCGGTCGCCAGAAGTCGTCCTGCAACTCCTCAGGTTACTCGTCTTGCGAGGAATCTGAGTCACCATGTGCCAAGAAAAGGACAAGAGTTATAAACGAGAGGCCGAGTAAGCATGACTTTATGATTGCCCCCTGACTTCCCAAGAGTTTTCTTGTTGGCACTGCACTATACCATGATCTAAGGAAGTCACACACACACACACACACACACACACACACACACACACACACACACACACACACACACACACACACACACACAGAGAAACACACACAGACACCCCCCCCTCCTCTCTCTCATTGTGTGTGTCTCATTAGGGAATACGCTACCCAGGACGGTTTGCCAGCTCATCAGTCTGATCTTCACCATTCTGACTGTGGTTCTCTGCAGCAGGTACGGTGGTTCACCATGTCCAGACCCTTCGTGCTCTACAAGTCCAGCACACAGGTGCCAAACTCAAGGCCAAATCCGGGGCCAAATCCAGCCCGCCGTGTCATCTTACTTGGCCGGCGAGATCATTTGTGTTACAAATGGCCCACATACGCACACCAATAATATGATTTGAAAACGAAATGTGCGTCACACTGGGATAGTTTAACAGTATACATGTTCATCAGTACTGATACCTCCCATTTATATATATCAGTACAACAGAATACGTGCAGGCACATTTGAACTGCCATATGATGGGAATGCTTTGTGAAATTTGTCTAGCTGTAGCCTCTTTCTGCAGATGGGGTCACCGGTGGCCCTAGTCACTATTTGCTGAAAATACTCAACTACCGTACATCATAACAACATTGTTATGACAGTACAGAGAGCCCTACATTACAGAGGCTCTGCTGCGCTAAGGGGTTAAGTAGGTGTGTGCATGCACCGTTTCGGTCCATTTTTGAGTAAATATTATTGACGTTAGCCAGGTGTGAATTTTAGTGTGTCACCCCTGGAGTGCATTTCTTCAAAGCGTAGTTGCTAACTATGTTAGCTACTTTGATGGTTGCAATGCCATTTCCCTATGGCAACTACCGAAGTTGCTAACTGCTAACAACTACGCTTTCCAGAAATGCACCCCTGGTCAGCTGCTTGTCTTAACCCGGTCAACTTGTCTTCCTGCAGGTGAATGTTTGACTTCAGAGGGACCAGGGAACCATCATGGCCTCCTTTCAGGCATGGCAGGGCTCCATTAGGTTTCACTGACAGCCATGATTGCAAAACACTATATTTTAAATAAAGCAGACTATTTTTTACAGTTGATTACTAACCCAGATTGTGCCGGTTCAGTTTGTGTTCATTGCTTCTTTCATAGCCTCTCTGTTCCACGTTGGTCTCTGTATTTTCAGTTTATTTAATAAGCTACTTTTTGATAGAGTTAGGGAAATGTGCTGTTGCTCCTTTCCTCCCCCAGTTCTAGCATATTGCAATTATTCGGTTTTACACTAACTAAACATCACAATAAAAGTTATCCTACATGCTCGAATTTTGGTGATGGCATTTTTACAAAACTGTTAATCTACTGCACAGTCACCAAATATAATGAACAAAAACTATGTATGGGGATTCTGCCATCAACACTCTTGCCCAGTTCGCAACTTGGGGCTCGAACTGGCAACCTCTCAGTGACTCAGCAGTTTGATTCGGAGACACAGGAGCAATACCAGAGATTCTTTAAGTATAGAGATATGCCAACATAATAGGTTTCTATGGGCACCTAACATGACCAGGTTCCGGTCTGCCTAAAGGGGCGTGTCATAATGCTCCTAGCATTGAATAGAACAGTCCTCAGGTCTGCCTAGGTCTGCCTAAAGGGGGATATTTCCCCCCCAATAATAGAACCCGGAAACAATGGGTCAATGGAACCTCTCTCTCTCTACTCTCTCTGGCGATACCACTGAGCCAAAGGTCTACTAGGCCGATAGCTCAGCACTAATGCATCTGCATGAGGCTTCGGGAGGGAGGTTTACTAACATACTCTCACAAACTCTGCTATGCTAGTTGGCATCTGTTACACTATCACACTTGTGTTACACATATTGAGAGGATCATCAATTTAAACAATGTTTAAATGGAATTTTAGAGTATCTTATTGCTGAGGTGATGCATTCTTTCATGGAATATTCTGCAGCATATTCCTTCCACTTCATGTGGTGCGTGTGTGTGAATGAGTGCTGGTTAGGGGCAGGGTTTTGTCTGTCTGCCACTCCACCCATTAGACCAGTGCAGTGTGGGTGTTGCCTTTCCTGGGTGTGTCAGCCTCCCATGCAACATTTCAGGACAGAGTCATACCTGTACGAAGCAGCCGAACAGGTAAGGTGTCTCACCTGTCACTGGTAAAAGACTTCTCATACCTTGTAATTCTTTTATGGTACAGACTGTCATATTTTACTGGTACATTTTTCTGGAACTGATATAAGTTCTAAGGTTTTTCTTACAATTAGAATTAAAGTATTTTAGGACTTTGGATGTAAGTACAGTATAACAGTATACAGTAAGTACAGCATTTGGTCAGAGTGGAGATATTTCACAATGATTAAAGCACTGTAACTTAACAGTTTTGTTTTCTGGTCTTCTCCCGTCCTTAGGACCAGTCATGTCGCGATTCTTCAAGAAAATGGTCAATAAAATCATCCATGATGATTCGGATGATGACTCGGTGAGTGTATCATTTCTCTATCTTCCCTTATAATCGACTCATGACAGCCATCATGCAAAAAAAACACCAAAGCTCTCCCCAAAGACTTCAGTTTATATGGCCTGGCTGCTAGCCCAAAAAGACCTTGTCCAAAATGTTGGCTCATTCCCTACATAGGGCTGTTGGCCATGTTGTCTGGCACTCTAAATTTGGCACTACATAGGCTGTTGGTTACATTGTCTTATTCCCTATTGTACGTGGTGGAATGTGCAGTGAACAGATACACATTTCAGATTCATCTTAGACATGAGGCACGTTCAGTTTTAACGATGAGCTATGTGTTACAGGATGGACACGAGAGGAAGGCCCCAGTACCTCCGTATCACGGGACGGTCGTCCCCCATCCCAACTTCAATGCCCACGCGGACGCAGCCGCCCTCCGCAAGGCTATTGACTCCAAAGGTAGGCTACTGCATGGTGACACTGTCTTGGGACTGGGGCATCTCTGCTTGTCTAATCACACGGTAGAACATAGACAGTAACAATGCAGTGTTAATTCAAAGCTTAGTCAACATCTACTAGAAGATTATATGGGGTCCCAGAGTACTCTCTAAGTGTTAATTTAACGCTGTATTTTACTGTGTACTGTAGGCAGATACAGTACACTCTCAGAAATTAAGGTACAGAACTCCTCGCTGTGGCAGTACCCTCTAGGGGAGTACCATTGCTTTGCTTGATTGATACCCCAAAAAAGAGGTGCGTTCAGTTTCTTGCAATGTTGACCAATGTGCATCTGTCACCTCTTTTTTGAGGTACCACCCAAGCGACGCAATGGTATTCCCCTTGAGGGTACTGCCACAGCGACGAGTTCTGTTCCTTAATTTCTGAGAGTGTATATATGTGAACATTAAGTATTGGGTTATACTATATGGGTAAACCTGCTTTTTTGGCATACTACGTATGGTCCAGATGTGGATGAGGACACGATCCTGGAGGTGGTGGTGAGGAGGACTAACTACCAGAGGCAGCAGATCAAAGCGGCCTACCAGCAGGAGACCGGAAAGGTACAGTGAACTCCACACACAGCACTCTCTCATGGAGACTGCAAAGGTACAGTGAGCTCCACAGGGGTGCATTTCTCAAAAGAGAAGTTGTTAGCCTGTTAGCAACTTTGGTAGTTGCCAATGGGGAAATGCATTGAAAGCAACAAAAGTATCTAATGTAGTAAGCAACTTTGGTTTCGGGAAATGCACCCCTGGACAGATACAGCCAGCAACCATCAGGAGACTGGACAGGTAGAGTGAGCTCTACTCTCTCATGCCGTTACTGTGGATTACGTACTGGGGTGAATTTCTCAAAACCAAAGTTGCTTACTACATTAGCTACTTTGTTGTTTTCAATGCATTTTCCCATTGGCAACTACCGAAGTTGCTAACAGGCTAACAACTTCTCTTTTGAGAAACTCACCCCTGTAATGGCAGAGTTGTATATAAAGTAGAGGCAGAAGTACTGTTACGGATGTAATTACAGCGGTGTCCAGTGGTGTGATATAACATAGTTGCAGCTACATCATATCATTCTACTAGTGTTGCAATTACATTTCCAGCAGTACTTCTACTTCTACTTTATAAAACAAATTACATAATTGACATTAACAAGCAGGAGACTGGAAGGTTATGCAATACTCTCTCACAGAGACTGGAGGAACAGTAAGCAATACTCGACTGGTGCAATTTCTGTGGATTACCTACATAGCCACTAGCAGGAGACTGCGGAGGTATAGTAGGCTGTACTCTCTCATGCAGACTGTCAGGTACAGTGAAGTGACCTCTACTCAGCTCATGGAGGCAGACAGTGAGCACAGCAGAACTCTGTCATGAGGTTACTGTGGATTACAATGCATTACTCTTCAAGCATGATTATTAAAGCATGTTTATCAATGTGTATGTCGCCTTCTCTTTACCAGCCTCTGGAGGACGCTATGAAGTCTGCGCTGAGGTCCGACTTTGAGGACGTGGTCTTGGGGTTGCTCATGACCCCTGCCCAATACGATGCACACGAACTCAAACATGCCATGAAGGTGAGTCATTGAAAACCCCTTTGTGCAGAGCCAGTTATAACCTTATTGACAACTTCTATACTACAACATTTCGAAGGTGCTGGTTACATGTATGTGGATATTTTTAAATGTGGATATTTTTTTAATCCGGCATTTGGATTAAAATAAAAACACCATTGCGACAGGTGTGCTTTAGCCCCCTAAAAGGGATACTTTTAAAAATGGATTTTTGAAACAAGATTTCTAAAACTCTGTTGAAGTATAAATGAGAGGGCAAAACGGATGCGATTTCAAAAATATCCATATACATGTAAACGGTTTTTATGTCGTAGTTTCGAAGTTGTCATGCAATGTTGTGATGATGTAGTTGAGTCTTTTCAGCAAAGAGTGAATGGGCCCACAAGTGAACCAATCCGAACAAAGAAGCTACTTATTATTTATAGAGATGTCCGATATTGGCTTTTTTGCCGATATCCGACATGCCGATATTGTCCAACTCTCAATTTTCAATTCCGATATCGGCTGATACCGATGTCGATATATGTGGGTCATTTTTTTTATTCTCAAAACAAATTTTAGGTAACATTACACATCTACTGTTGTGGAACAAAATATGCTTAATTTTATTGTAATGCCCCACTAGATGCATTCTCAAATGCAACAAAGCTTTCCAAATATTAACATCGTCTGTGCAAAATGGAAAAATAATTAAGGAGAAAAGTGTACAGTAATTCAAGCATTATTATATCGGTTTTGATAGGTCAAGAATCTGATACCGATATTGACCGATATTACATTTTACACTTGTCTAATTATTTATTTCAATGGAGTTCTGTTGCTGTTAGAGTGCTACCGTATGCTGTACATCGATGTTAACCACATAAGAGACAACAACAAATACTTTAAGTTGACGAACCAGTAATGACATGGCTAAGTTGGAATGTATGTAAAGAATGTTTGTCATGTCGTAATAATGCTGTCATACTCTTTTTTCATTCTAATTGTAACTCCACATACAAGACAGCTTGAAGTACAGTAATTAATATTTGAATGTTTTTGATGTAGCTTTGATGCAATAGGTTTACTGTATGTAGCACACCTGAACTCTAGGGAATGCCTAGTTCATTGTATGGTATATATTTTATGTTATGAGAGTTAATCATTTCTAATGTAATTGTAACCCAACTGAAATATGCCTAACCTATGCAAAGGTATTGAGAGTATTAATATATTTTGCTTATGAGATTTCATTTGTATTTAACGTTGCAGTTCATTCATATGGATATAGGTATTGGCTCTTTACGGTGCTATGTTCTATTCCTGGTATCCTATTTGTTGACGGGGGTTGCGATGGGAACGGGGGTTCGGCTGAGGAGAAACGTTAAAAAGTCAGACGTTTTTCTTTGTGATGTTCCTGAGCGGACTTTGATTAATTTGCTTCGCAGTCAGTGAACATGACTTAAGAGACATTACTACCAGGATTCACCGACACGTTTCCTGTCGGTGTCATGTTTGTATTTTATTGACTTTGTTCATCGCGAGGACGAGTTTGGACACTGTTTTGCGACTATGCTAGTCGGCAGCTAACCGCTTCGCAGCCGCATCTTTGCCAGCCGCTATCAGCAGTGGTTGATTGCTGCTAACCACTAGTGACAGTAGACTGCTACCTTACCGAGAGGAGTCCAAGGTGTCGGAGAGAGATGTTCCGGGGGACGGACACGGTGATGGTAACGGGCACGAACATCGCTGGACGTTTAACAACGCTGTCTGTGGATTACGGTAACCGGCAACTGGTAGTGAGTACCGGTAGCCTTCGTTTCAGTTGGAATTTATGAATGAGCTCCACCGCGCGCCATCTGGGCCCTTGACTGTTTGTTTTGAAACCCCGGCCGGGTATTTTTTCTTTTTATGTTCGGGTTTGATTGCTTGTCCTTGTTGACAGTATGACTTATGTGTTTTAAAGAGTTAATCACAAAGAAAAGGGTTTTAAATAAATGTTATTGCTGATCGTTTATAAACACTTTGACGCATCACCTTTCATTCTAATGTTGTGGTGAATTGATTACCTGTTATGTGTACAGTGTAAATAGATACATATTTATCTCTGAGGTGTAACTCAGAGTGGGGGCTCAAAGCACAATCTATATGCACAGCAGTCAACAGTAAACATTTTCCCAGTTTACCCCAGCCTCTCGTTAAGTGAGTATTCATCCCTAGACTGTCATCTTAATGTCAACATGCTGAAGAGCAGGGTTGCTACACGTGGGGACTTTCGTCCGGGATTGAAGTTGATTGCTGTGTTTTAAAGGTCAATGGGAATTTAATTGCCATGTGAATTTTATATTTGTAATAATTTGTGTTTAAATGTTGCTATTTTAATGTGATAACAGTTGTGATTTTACTGATACGGTGATATGAGTAGACGGTGTTGACAAGTTGAAGAAAATAATAGGCCTACTGTATATTCATTTACACTAATGAAATATGGAGGAGGACCAGGTTATTATTTGGTGTAAGGACAGGGGTATTGATTTTAAAAGAGCAATAGTGCTTAGTAATGTGCCAGTAAATGTTACTGATGAGGTTGTGTACAACACATTAGATAATGCACTAGTTTTTGGGAGGTCCAAAATCATAGGTCGGTTTCTGGCAGCTTGTGGAAGGACTCAGTTAATTCTCCTTGAGATATCACAGGATGTCAGTGTAGTTCAGATGCCTGAGCAGGTAAGCTTAACCCTTAGTACTGAGGTGGCTCCCTGGGTGGTCAGTGTGGCTGCTGCAGCCTCGTCTATGAAGATTTCCCCAGAGGAAGATTTTGAAGCCAAGCTGAAAGCCTTCCTGGCTCATGAGGGAAAGACTGTTGCTGATGTGCAAGGCCTGTTAACCCCTTCCATGCCAACCCCAGCCATGCCTGCAGTGAAATTGCCTGTTATGCCCTTGCCTGCCATGCCTGCAGTGCCTCTGCCTGCTATGCCCATGTCAGCCATGCCAAACCCTGAAATGCCATCCCCTACCATGTCACCACCAGCATCATTAGACCTGAACATGCAGCTTGTCAATGCCATCACCTCTTTAGTGGACAAATGTCAGGCAGCTCCAGTGGAAAATCCAGTCCACCGGAAGCTCAGAGTGTTCTCAGGTATCAAACCAACACCGCCTGGAGAAGAGGAATATGATGCTTGGGCAGAACAGATGACGCACCTGCTTGATGAGTGGAAATGTTCAGACCCCCTGAAGAAGCAGAAAATCGTTGAATGTCTTAAAGGCCCAGCAGCAGATATTGTGCGATGTTTGAGAGTGAGTAACCCCAGTTCGACGGCAGATGATTACTTGGCAGCATTGGAAACCGCATTTGGAACCACTGAGAGTGCCTTAGACCTCATGTTCAAGTTCCGTAACACATTTCAGCTGCAAGGTGAAAAACTCTCTACATACCTCCTGAGAATTGACAAGCTACTGCACTCTGTGTTCAGAAAAGGTGGAATTCTGCTACGAGACATGGATGGGACCCGCATTGACCAAGTGGCACGGGGCGCCTTGCCTAACGACCTGGTTGCACTCCGCATCATGTTGATCTACAAATTCAAGCCTCCACCCAGTTTCACTCAGCTGTTGCGTGAAGTGAGAGCAGAGGAGGCTCTGATCTTTGAAAGGTCGACTGCCAGTCATGTCGCTGTCTCTGCTACGGTTGCTCCTGTTGAGTACAGCACCAGCCCTACAGTGTTTTCTTGCCCCAGTCCAGTGTCTACTGAACATGTCCCTTCTGTTGAGAGTCTGACCAAAGAGGTGCAACACCTTAAGAATGAGATGACACGGCTGCTCTCATTTTCCGTTTCATCGCCCTCAGCAGCACCCCATATGACCTCCCAGAGACCCAGCCAAAGAATGGAGACAAGACTCGAGAGCACACTCAGAGCACGACAGGACCGAGTTGGTGTTTTCTGCTACAAGTGCGGGGAAGATGGCCACTTCGCACGTGAATGCCAGAATGCAGAGAACCTCAGAAAAGTCAACCAACGCCTCTTAAAGCTGAAACGGCCGACGGGAAACTTCCCAGGGGCCCAGTAAAGGAACGAACTGGTGTCCCGGTGATGACCCGTTCCACAAAGTGCAAACCGCTGCAAGGACAGAAAGCTGTGCTCCCAGTAGGCCTTGTTGGCCCTAGCTCTGTTGTCTCAGTCAGAATTGAAGACATATATGCTAAAGCTTTACTGGACAGCGGATCTCAAGTCACCCTTCTTTACCGCTCGTTTTACAACAAGTACTTGAAGCACATACCACTGACTCCAATTCATTGCTTGGAGTTATGGGGACTCAGTGCGGAGGAATATCCCTATGATGGCTATTTATGCTTAAGTCTTGAATTTAACAGTGACGTAGTGGGAGTGACAGAGACAGTAGAGGCACTTGTGCTTGTGTGTCCAGACCCGACAGTCAGAGGAGAGGCATCCATTATAGTTGGCACTAACACCTCGGTAGTACAACGTTTGTTCAAGTCCTGTAAATTAAGAGGAGGAGATGACTTCTTGACAACCATGAGGGTGCATCCTGAAATTAAAGAGGCGTACAAGAGGTTTCAGAAAGTACCTGACAAGGGGGCAGCAGAAATGAAGAGGGGCACGGTGTGGCTCGCTGAGGCTAGGCAGAAGACAATACCCCCGGGTGCAACAGTGACCATCAGTGGCATCCCAAAGTTCCCTCACCCTGTGAACACCCAGAGTGTGCTGGTAGAGCAGACTGAAGAAGGAACCTTTCCTGATGAGCTCATGGTCATTCCTATCCTCAAGACAGCTGAAGAGATGCAGAACCGTCGCATTACAGTCATTGTCAGGAACATGTCGACTCGAGAAGTTAAGCTGAACAGAAGAATGCCCATTGCTCAGCTGTTCCCAGTGGATATTGTGGATAAAGGCCCCACAACACAAAATAACTCCAATGTGCTGAGTTCCGATGCATTCAACTTTGGCGACTCTCCAGTACCGAAAGAGTGGAAAGAGAGACTGTGCAAGAAGATGCTGCAACGGAAGGAGGTCTTTTCTCAAGGAGAGTTTGATGTGGGCTGCGCAAAAACCACCGAGCATACCATACGGGTGACAGAGGGGAAGCCATTCCGAGAACGCTCCAGGCGTCTGCCCCCAGGTGATGTGGCTGATGTGAGACAGCATCTGGATCAACTCCTCAAAGCTGGCATCATTTCAGAGTCTCGAAGCCCCTATGCATCTCCCATTGTGGTGGTGCGAAAGAAAAATGGCACCATTCGCATGTGTGTAGACTACAGGACACTGAACAGACGGACTGTCCCTGACCAATACACAGTGCCCAGAGTTGAGGATGCACTTGCCTGCCTGAGTGGAAGCCAGTGGTTCAGCGTGCTTGATCTGAGGAGTGGATACTATCAGATACCCCTGAGTGAGGCTGACAAAGACAAGACTGCGTTCATCTGTCCTGCTGGGTTTTACCAGTTTGAACGAATGCCCCAAGGAATCTCTGGTGCTCCTGCCACCTTCCAGCGTGCCATGGAGAGAACGGTGGGCGACATGAACCTGCTAGAAGTGTTAGTGTACCTTGATGACTTGATAGTGTTTGGGAGAACACTGGAAGAACACGAACAGCGGCTCCTGAAGGTCCTAGACAGATTGAAAGAGGAGGGGTTGAAGTTGTCGCTGGACAAATGCCAATTCTGCTGCACCTCTGTGAACTACCTGGGGCACATTGTTTCCAGGGAAGGCGTTTCCACAGATCCTGGTAAAGTAGAGGCTGTGAAGTCCTGGCCACGCCCGAACAACATCTCTGCCCTCCGCTCTTTCCTGGGTTTCAGTGGGTATTACAGGCGGTTTGTGAAAGGCTACTCACGGATTTGCTACCCACTTAACCAGCTGCTGAAGGGCTGCATGCCAGCTGGTGTACCCCGCGCAAAGTCTAAGAAAGACAACAATGCGACCCAGGCAAACCCAAACCAAGAGCCACAGCAGATGTTCCATGCTTCAGAGCCGTTCGGATCCAGATGGAGTCCTGAGTGTGAAGCAGCCTTTGAGACGCTCAAGCAGTGCCTGTCAGAAGCACCTGTCCTGGCCTTTGCAGACCCACAGTATCCCTACACCCTTCATGTAGATGCCAGCCGCGAAGGTTTGGGAGGTGTGCTGTACCAAGATCAAGGAGGTGGTCTGCGTCCAGTTGCATATGTAAGCAGAAGTCTCTCCCAGTCCGAGAAGAATTACCCTACACACAAGTTGGAATTCTTGGCGCTTAAGTGGGCTGTTACAGAAAAGCTGCATGACTACCTGTATGGGGTGAGGTTTGAAGTACACACAGACAACAACCCACTCACCTATGTCCTCACTACAGCCAAGTTAGATGCAGCTGGACACCGCTGGCTGGCAGCACTGTCGACTTACGAGTTCAGCCTTAAGTATCGACCTGGAAAGCAGAACATAGATGCGGATGGGTTGTCACGTCGTGAGCATATTTCACCGGCTGGTGTCAAAGCAATGTGCCAAGTGTCCCATGCCTGCTGTTCAAAACACCCTCAGCCTCACAGAGCCATAGACCTTATTGGCGCCCCCAAGCAAGCTGTACCCAGGGCCTTCTGCAATGTTTCTGCTGTGACAACACACCATCTCCCCCAGTTGAGCACAGGGCAGATTGCAAGGTCCCAGCAAGCAGACCCATGCATTGGAGAAATCATGAAAGCTGTAGCCCAAAAAGACTGCCACTCGGCTGACAGAAGGGCGCATCCAGACATCCCACTGTTGCTGAAAGAGTGGGAGAAACTTCAGTTAAAGAACTCTGTTCTCTACCGTGTGTCAAAGCCACCTAATGCTCCCTCTCGTCAGCAGTTGTTGCTCCCTCAAGAGTTCAGAGAGACAGTGCTGCAGTCCCTCCACAACCAGTCTGGCCACCTGGGTTTTGAGAAGATATATGGGCTTGTACGAGAGAGATTCTACTGGCCCAGGATGAAGGCAGATATTGATAAGCACTGCAAGGACTGTGCTAGATGCATCCAGAGAAAGACCTTGCCCACAAGAGCCGCTGAGCTTTCCCACCTCAGCAGTGATGGGCCAATGGACCTCATCTGCATTGACTTCCTGTCCCTGGAGCCAGACTCCAAGAACATCTGCAATGTGCTTGTTGTCACTGACCACTACACCAGGTATGCACAAGCGTTTCCCACAAAAGATCAGACATCAATGACAGTTGCCAAAGTACTGTGGGAAAAGTTCTTCATTCACTATGGCCTGCCTAACAGAGTGCACTCAGACCAGGGCAGAGACTTTGAGAGTCGTCTCATCCATGAATTGCTAGGCATGCTGGGAGTGAAGAAGTCAAGGACCACCCCATATCACCCGCAGGGAGATCCGCAGCCTGAGCGTTTCAACAGGACACTGCTCAATATGCTCGGCACGCTACAACCAGAGCAAAAGGGAAAATGGAGCCAGCACATCAGTTACCTCGTCCATGCCTACAACTGCACAAAGAATGACAGTACAGGTTACAGTCCCTACTTTTTGATGTTTGGACGTGAAGCTCGGCTACCAGTTGATGTGTGTTTTGGCGTGTCCAGTGACAACTCATCCGCAAAGTCTTACGCAAGATATG
The DNA here is from genome assembly GCF_034702125.1 of Engraulis encrasicolus. Taxonomy (NCBI): domain Eukaryota; kingdom Metazoa; phylum Chordata; class Actinopteri; order Clupeiformes; family Engraulidae; genus Engraulis; species Engraulis encrasicolus. Next base: position 26,480,208 of record NC_085867.1, on the reverse strand, counting down.
TTGCAAACATGCGAAGAGACCTTCAAGCTGCCTATCAGATGGCTGAAACCATGGCTGGGAAGAGGAATGAGGGAAACAAACGCCTTTACGATCAGAGGGTCCGTTACTGTCCACTTGCTCCTGGTGACAGAGTGTTACTGAAGAACGTCGGCCTACAAGGGAAACACAAGATAGCAGACCGTTGGTGCTCAGACCCATACATTGTACAGAGTCAAATGCCAAACTTACCTGTGTACAGGCTGAGACCAGAGAATGGAGTAGGTCCTGACAAAGTTCTACACCGCAACCTGCTATTACCGGTAGGACAAGACGTCTCACTGAGCCCAAGATACACTGTGAACGAACCGAAGAGACGATCCAGCCGGCGCCTGAGAAGGAGGCAAGCTCCAGTGCCTGAGGAAAAGGAGAGAAGGATGGCCAGTGGAACGTCCACGTCTGAGTCAGAAGGAGAGGAGCTGGTGGTATCCTATCCACCCATGATCCAAGAGACTGATGAAGATGACTCTGATGTGCCCATTAGATCAGTCTTTGAAAGAGACTGGTCTGCAGAACCCCATGACTCAGACCCTCTGGAAAGTCAGTCCGGTACACTCTCACCTGCCTCTCCCTGTGAGGCTGCCTCTCAGTCTCGCCCTAGTTTAATCCTCCATGGAAATCCTTCTGAGCCATCACCAGACCCCCCTGGTGCGCACATACCTCTGCCCCTGCCTCTGCCCTACCCTGATTCCCCGCACAGTCACTCTGTTCCCAGTCTGCTGTCTGCTCAGCACGTGCCCACTGCTGAGTCCCCTGACCTGTCACCAAACTCCTCTGGTGCAGACATACCTTTGCCTTACCCTGATTCCCCGCCCTGTCACTCTGCTCCCAGCCTCGCGTCTGCTCAGGATGTGCCCACTACTGACTCAAGTCACGACTCCCCACTGCCCGGTGCTGAAGAGGAAATGCAGCCAACGGATGGTCTACGAGAGCTGAGGACTGATGACTCGGAGAACCAAGTATGCCACCAGAGGTCTTCCCATGACGCCCCAAGACCCCAGAGGGTGAGAAGGGCACCGGTAAGGCTGGCATATGACTCCCCAGGGCAGCCCACCTCAGTAACCTCCCTGTCCCTCTGTCCTGTAGTGAATAGGTCAGATTTTGTCCCACCCACTGGTATACGGTATGTTAGTACCTTATTTACATGGATAGGTCCTAGGCCCTGTTAAAGGTATGGTAGCTTAGTGTAAATGGTGTATGACTAACTTGTGGGTATGGGTATTTTTGGGTGTGGTTAACATTGTTCCTTCTTTTCCTTGTGTCATGAGGACATGACCTTTTCTTGGTAGGGGGAGAGTGTAGCACACCTGAACTCTAGGGAATGCCTAGTTCATTGTATGGTATATATTTTATGTTATGAGAGTTAATCATTTCTAATGTAATTGTAACCCAACTGAAATATGCCTAACCTATGCAAAGGTATTGAGAGTATTAATATATTTTGCTTATGAGATTTCATTTGTATTTAACGTTGCAGTTCATTCATATGGATATAGAGTTCTTCAGCGGAAGCGGAAGCATGTAGTAGATTGTAGTCTTTCATGTTAGCATTTAAGGACGTCCTGGTTCCTATCGGCTTCCGGGCTCCATTGGGAATGAATAGGGGTAAATTTCAAATAAGCTCCGAGTGCAAGCACGCGCTTAGCGAACCCCCGCAAACTGTCGAGGGTGTTAAAAATAGGCTGTAGGTATGACATGGTTGATCATTTTGTGTCAAACTTCGACATAAATACGATGTTGCGTCCATATGCTAAACCCGGAAGCTTTTGGCGACTACAGAAACGGCGCCAGTATCTAACGGCATGTACGTGCGGAAGGTTGTACCCATGGCAACCAAAGGAAAGTATGTAGTTCGGAAGTTTTAATGATCAGAAAGGGGTTAGCAATATTGAATTATAATCGTCATGATTTAACATGTGAATACACCAACATGATGATACGATCCGTTCCACTAATGAGAAAGGGATGCGGGGACACGCTAATGTTCGTTGTTGCCGTGCAACTTATATTTTTGCCAAACCTGAATCTCTATGGCGTTTTGCAATGTAAAAAATCGCCAGGGAACCAGTAGTCCAAACGCCGCATACAAGTTGACGTCAACGCTGAAGAGCCAGAGAGATTCTAGAATGAGAGGGGACATATGGCGGCCATCTTGGTGACGCCTCCGGGGTGCTATTTCGCGATTAAGTAGACCAGATCTGAGAGTCAATGGGAAAAATGAATGGGGAAACTGAGTATAGGACGGAGGGGAACCCAGCGGTTGTGAAAACCATATGGTTGAAACGACCGTGAAAAACTGATCAACCTAGACTACTTGGTTGTGGCATACGAGTCAAAATAAAGCTTTTTGAGCCACTTTTCTCACGGTTTTTTTGACAGAGCGCAGGCGCAGTAGTTCCATAACGGCACGAGAGCAACGGCTTTTCACAACTGAGCATGTGCATAATTTCGCGTGCGCCGATGCAGCCAGATGATTGGATCACTGTCAACGCAGCTCAGCAGGCACATTGGCTCTTGTTACCAGAAAGGCGGGTAGACGCCATATTTGCGTTACGAATCTTCACCGTTAATTTCTATGTACCTGTTCTATCTCCCCTTACTAGACTATAGAGCTCGAAAGTGACGTCACTTCCCCCGATTTCATGGGACCTCAACGGCATTTTTAGCCGAAAATCGTAGCATGTAATCCAATGGCGGTATTAAAATGATATTTCGATCCCCTTCGAGTTGTGCCACGAGCTCCATATATGTTGTTTCTGATATTTTTGCTTAATTTTTCGTACGAACCCCCAAACTTTTTAGAAAGCTGTGTTTCTTCACATTTTTCATGCCGACGGCCTCGGAACAAAACATTGATACTTCTGCATGAATAATCTTTATCTAGCCTCTTAAACAGCATATTTGTAGCCCAGCGCATATCATGACTGAGATCAGAAGATATTTACTCTCTACCATGTTGTTAGATGGTCAGCTTAGGTCCCGTGAAACGCGGAACTAAGGGGCGGGACTTTCGAGCTCTATATCTCAGGAAGAGCTCTATAGGTATTGGCTCTTTACGGTGCTATGTTCTATTCCTGGTATCCTATTTGTTGACGGGGGTTGCGATGGGAACGGGGGTTCGGCTGAGGAGAAACGTTAAAAAGTCAGACGTTTTTCTTTGTGATGTTCCTGAGCGGACTTTGATTAATTTGCTTCGCAGTCAGTGAACATGACTTAAGAGACATTACTACCAGGATTCACCGACACGTTTCCTGTCGGTGTCATGTTTGTATTTTATTGACTTTGTTCATCGCGAGGACGAGTTTGGACACTGTTTTGCGACTATGCTAGTCGGCAGCTAACCGCTTCGCAGCCGCATCTTTGCCAGCCGCTATCAGCAGTGGTTGATTGCTGCTAACCACTAGTGACAGTAGACTGCTACCTTACCGAGAGGAGTCCAAGGTGTCGGAGAGAGATGTTCCGGGGGACGGACACGGTGATGGTAACGGGCACGAACATCGCTGGACGTTTAACAACGCTGTCTGTGGATTACGGTAACCGGCAACTGGTAGTGAGTACCGGTAGCCTTCGTTTCAGTTGGAATTTATGAATGAGCTCCACCGCGCGCCATCTGGGCCCTTGACTGTTTGTTTTGAAACCCCGGCCGGGTATTTTTTCTTTTTATGTTCGGGTTTGATTGCTTGTCCTTGTTGACAGTATGACTTATGTGTTTTAAAGAGTTAATCACAAAGAAAAGGGTTTTAAATAAATGTTATTGCTGATCGTTTATAAACACTTTGACGCGTCACCTTTCATTCTAATGTTGTGGTGAATTGATTACCTGTTATGTGTACAGTGTAAATAGATACATATTTATCTCTGAGGTGTAACTCAGAGTGGGGGCTCAAAGCACAATCTATATGCACAGCAGTCAACAGTAAACATTTTCCCAGTTTACCCCAGCCTCTCGTTAAGTGAGTATTCATCCCTAGACTGTCATTATCTTAATGTCAACATGCTGAAGAGCAGGGTTGCTACATGTATGTAATGTGATTTATGTATGTCCCTTGGCAGGGTATTGGCACGTGTGAGTGTATTCTGATCGAGATCCTGACATCCAGATCAAATGAAGAAATCCGGGGGATAAAGAAGGTCTTTAAAGAAGGTGTGTGTGTGTGTGTGTGTGTGTGTGTGTGTGTTAGGGATGGCACAAACCGCACCGAAAACCGAAACCGTACAATTCACACACATACCGAACCGAACCGTGCAATCCATCGCAAACCGCAATTCATGTACTGCCCAGAAAAATATGTAAAACATATTCTAGACAGATATAGAACAGATTCTAGGAGTATCTTATCCAGTCTGTCTGATTAAAACATTAGCGTATAAGACCAAATTAGAGGATGACACAATGAAAATCACACCATTTTCACATTATAAGCCTATACAAACCATATGTAGGATATTAAGTGATAAGTCCGATTCTATTAGCCAGTGCACCATTTATCATGAACTAAAAAAGAACCGTAGAGAACAGAAAACCGTGACCTTGACACCGTGATATGAGCTGAACCGTGAATTTTCTGAACCGTACCACCCCTAGTGTGTGTGTGTTATTGCATCCAAATACTGTCATCACAAGTCAATTATGTTGATAAGAGGTACTTACTGTACGTGTGTGTGTGTCTCTCTCCCGGTGTGTGTGTGTGTGTGTGTGCGTGTGCGTGCGTGCGTGCGTGCGTGCGTGCGTGCGTGCGTGCGTGCGTGCGTGCGTGCGTGCGTGTGTGTGTGTGTGTGTGTGTCTTGCTAATAGCCTATGATGAGAGTCTGGAGGAGGACATCAAGAATGACACAGACGGACACCTACAGGAAGCCCTGCTGGCCCTCTGCAAGGTACCAGAAGAGTCCAAAACCATGTACTATTCTGTGTGTGTGTGTGTGTGTGTGTGTGTGTGTGTGTGTGTGTGTGTGTGTGTGTGTGTGTGTGTGTGTGTGTGTGTGTGATGGAGATCTAAAGGCAGGCCTGATGGCCCCATGCTCGTAAACAACAACACCACATTCCAACACCTGTTATGTAGCACGCCTCACTTCCTCTCTTCCTGCTGCAGGCCGACCGCTGTGAGGACGTGGACATTAGTGACAGCGTCGCCAAGAGTGACGCCAAGGTAAACAACAGCCAATGTAATGGGCACATTAACGGAGCAGTTGAGTATTCATTTAACATGTAGCATTTGATATTTAAGCAATATGACACGAGTGGGAGTGAGGTTGTTCTGGGACACCCTCGCCCGGGTGTGATTCGCCGCAGGCACGAAGCCGCAGGCTGAGTGCCGTAGGTAATTACACCCGTGAGGGTGTCCCAGAACAACCTCACGACCACAAGTGTTATATTGCTTTTATACAATAGTTCCTTTGCTAACACAATTAGTTCATTAAAATAAATGTTAAATTATTTTAATTACTTTATTTGATTGTTTATTTGCTTGTTCCTCCGCTCCGGAAAAATAGTTCCAGTTATTGTCTTTGGTTGCTGCGCAACGCGCACCAAGTTGGTTACGGTTAGTTTGTATCGTTGGTCGCGGAGTGATTATTAGATGTGAAGAGTCATTCATAGAGTGTTGGAGGATACCCTCACTCCTAGTGACGTGTAGAACGCCTCTTGTCCAATCACAATTTGTGAAATAATTCGACCGGATCTAACTATTGTATAATTCCAAATATTTGATGATATTTCATTTACTATTGTGCTCGAGACAGTCAAATTGCACAAATTAAGGAAAACATGGCATCACACACTCTCAGGATCTACCAAAATACATCAAACACAATGCCAACACTAAAACACAGATTACACATAGTCCTCAATTTAAGATAATATGACACATATTATTTAAAAAAATACACCAAAAATATATAATGTAGAAGGCTCCGTGTTAGGGTAAGGGTTAGGGTACTATAAACAAGGGATAATGGCTGGCGAGGTGACCGGTTATACTGTACGAGGTTAATGGCGAGACAGCGGCTCCAAACTCTGGCGACATGCGCAGGTGATTAGTACTCTCCAATGGTCCTCCACAGGCTCTGCACGAGGCAGGGGAGAACAAGATGGGCACTGACACCTCCGTCTTCATCGACATCTTCACCTCCAGGAGTGAACCGCAGCTGCACAAAGGTGAGATTCGAAGACCTATAGATGTTGACCTAGAATAGCTTTTATTCATTTTATTTAACCTTTCTTTTAACCCATTGATGCCTGATGTTACGTTGCGCAACATTGGCCCTGGCGCCTGGAGCTGCATTACGCAACTTTCAGGCTCATGAGATTTGAGACAACTTTGTCAAAAAATCTCTGTTTGTTTGAGACGAATGAACATGTTCTGATGAAAGATGAGGGTCTTAGCAATTAAATGCAACTTAGTGCATATTTTTATGTGCTTCAGAAGCTGAGATATTTAGGTTTTTATAGGCTGAGGGCAGCTTTTCTTCAAAAGGGCTCAGGCATTCAGCACTCTTTTTTGCAGGTACCTTAGGCGTCAATGGGTCAACCAGGAAGTGGTCCTGTTGAGTTACAATAACTCACTTGGCAGGGAGCACTGTCCAAGACAGGCAGCAAAACAGTTACAGCACAATAGAATAAAAAAGACAAGACAGACCTCAGCTACATCACAGATATCGTAGCTAGTAAACAGACAAAAAGAAGCATACAGAGGCTGACAACCTATGTATACACAGACAACTAAATTCCAGACAACACAGTTAAGGTTGATTGTAAGAGGTATTTTACTACGTAGATGTATATATAGATACCCTGTATCAGGGGCGTTGCCAGAAAATGGATGGGTCCAGATAAAAATCAGGCATTACCAAAACATGTCACCAACATACCTGACCACGCCCTATGAACTTCCTTGTCTTCTGGTGCCATTGTACTAAATAAATTAGAGAATCTTTGATTGTACCACAACAAACACTATCCAGAGTTTCTGACCTTTGTTGAAGCCATTGATTTGCTTAATCTGGTCTAAATATTGCTACAAAATACAGCTTTTTTGTCATAATTACTGATTTTACAAAGTACTAACTGATTGGCTAACCAATGATATAGAATGCCATACCTCTGGATGGCACAGTACATGAATGGGGCTCAAGGCCGTTTTATGGGTCTTGTTTCATATTTTGATTCCTTTTAATGCTTGTTCAGTATTTCAGTATGCATTATTGACACTCTCTATGTGTGTTCAGTGTTTCCATATTCATTATTGACACTCTCTCTATGTGTGTTCAGTATTTAAGTACTATGGGAGGTATAGCGAAGTGTCATTGGCTGAAGCCGTGGATGAGGAGCACACAGGAGACATTGATGACTGCCTCACCACATTGGGTAAGAATCGGTGTGTGTGTGTCTGTGTGTCTGTGTGTGTCTGTGTGTGTGTGTATGCATGCCTGGATTCTCATTGCAATGCTTGCTTGTTTGTCCAGTTTGACCGGCTTAGCTCAACAGGCCTTGTTGTGTGACTAGACCTATGGGTGTAATTTTTACCTGTAGTTGGTGGGGGACATGTCCATGCCACTTTTGAGATGAACCTAGCTTGTTCCCGCCGCTTTATTACAAATGTAATGCAAACCGTTATTACATATATGATGCAAAAGGAGCATACAGTATCTGGACAATTTGCCATTGTAATGTCCCCACAACTTTCCAAGTCAAACCTACACCTTTGACTAGACCAATACAACTACAGACATGTGTGTGTGTGTGTGCATGTGTGTGTGTGTTTGTTTGTGTGTGTGTGTGTGTGTGTGTGTGTGTGTGTGTGTGTGTGTGCGTGCGTGCGTGCGTGCGTGCGTGCGTGCGTGCGTGCGTGCGTGCGTGTGTGTGTATGTGTGTTAAATATCAGTGAAGTGTGCCTGGAACAAGCCTGCCTACTTTGCTGAGAAGCTGCACCTGGCGATGAAGGTAACAGTGCTCCCATCACATGACAATTTCACTCATAACGTGTTTCATAGCAATGTACTGTATATGGCTGATTATACTATAATCATTAAGTGAGTTGTAGCAATGTTTATTGCAGGTTATAATAAGTAATCGTGAAGTGTGTTATAGTATGTGGATCACATTTCCAAAAAATCAACAAGGCAGTTCAACCAATAACGAAATGTTCTAGTGATTAAAGAACTTTTACATTTTAAGGTCAGAAATGTTCTGCAAAGATACTGAGATGACCCTTTCATATCCCCAAATTTAATTAGCCCATAGCCCTTCACCATAGAGATGAATGTGATGACTTAGAGATGAATTTTGTTATTTTACAGGGCTGGGGGGCCAATGAGGAGACTCTGACGAGGATCATCGTGAGTCGCTCTGAGATTGACCTGAAGAAGATCCTGGTAGAGTTCAAAAGGATGTTCGGACGCACCCTGCAGGACGCCATTCTGGTGTGTGCTTTAACCTGTAGAATAGAAATGTAATGAAATGAAATTAATTAAAGTGAATACTAAACTGAACCCTGCAGGAGAGTATTGTGGTGGTGAGTGCTTCAACCTGTAGAATAGAATAGTCAGAGCTTTATTAAACGGGAGCCTGGTGTTGTGTACTTATTTTTGTTGTTCCAGTTTACTTAATTTAGTCCAGCAACCAATGGTATTGAGACGGATATGCATGTTTTTTTTCCCCTTAGCTTTACAATTGTAAAAATGTAACCAAAACTGCTGTTGTGTTTGCACTTGACAGAAGGAGACCAAAGGCCACTTTGAGAAGATCCTCCTGGGCTTATGTGGCAACAACTAACCCCTCACATGGCCGGGCCTGGACAGATGACATACCTCTGCATTCATATTCCACATGCACTGTTTTGAAATAAATATGTTGCAACTAACCTATCAGAAATAAAGGTACAGAACTCGTCGCTGTGGCAGTACCCTTAAGGAGAGTACCATTGTGTCGCTTGGGTGGTACCTCAAAAAAGAGGTGACAGATGCACATTGGTCGGCATCGTAAGAAACTGAACGCACCTCTTTTTTGGGGTACCAATCAAGCGACACAATGGCACTCCCCTTGAGGGTACTGCCATGGTGACGAGTTCTGTACCTTTATTTCTGAGAGTGCACCTGGAGACTGTTTGTTCAGCATCACTTATATCATTTATGTACTTAAATGAAATATAAGATATAAGACATGTACTACTTTCATGTATTAAGCCTAAATAAAATAAAGGATACCATCACACTTATATTTTGTCCTCATCCTTCATTTTATGTGTAGTGGGGACATTATCAAATGTATACCTTCAAAATTCATGCATTAGTTTTAAAAAACTAGATACTGTGCACCTTTAAACACTCATATCGGATCTCAAATGGAATGATAAACAATATAGACAGTATACGCAATATTGCATTGTTAGCAGCATAACAGCTAAAATCTGCTTCAAAATACTTTGATGTCGGGGAGCCTTTAAAATGTTTCACTCTTAATAAGACATCCAGTGGAACTTTGGACAGCAGAAGGCAGTTGAATCAGTATCAGTTACACACCATACAAGTGAATTTCGGAAGTGAAGCTTAGGCTTAGTCAACATTAGAGTTCTCAACTGGTCGGGTCAGCCCGACAAACCCGACGGGCCTTTTGGGTTCGGGCCGGGTTCGGGTCGAAAATATAAGCATATGGCTCGGGTCGGTTTGGTCCGCGGGCTCAATCTTTTCCGCCCAGTGGAAAAAAAAAAATCAGTTCTGCTGTTTACCGTGAATCATGGCGAATTTCCCCTTGATGGGTCAGTAAAGCTAGACCTATCTATCTAAATATATGTAGGCCTGCGTAACGAAGGTCTGGCAGGCTGCTGCATGCAACCTTGCGCAGTGCTTAATTTGTAAATCACCTACCAGAACGCAAAACAAACATCACATCACAGCGATGATGAGTTGGAAAGAGGTCCCGGAACGCACAGAAAAACTACATTGGCTACAATTACGCAAACTAATAAAAACGGGAAAAAAGTTCTTAGATGCAATTTTAACGATATTGAGTCCCATGTCAGCTCATGGAACCATAGCCTACTTTTGTTTCTTAATACAAGGGACGGTTGGCAATCCAATGACTATTTTAAACAACAGCCATAGTAGCATATTAAATGCTGTAATGACAACAACCAATATTTTTAGTTTGATCGCGAACTTTATTGCTTAGTAGTCTCAGCAAATGCAGTGCATGGGAATTATGTTTTCCCCATGAGGTGAAACGAAACCGAAGCGGTCTTCTACATAGGCTATAGCCTACTAGAAAGGACAGTGGCTTTCCAATTCGGTTATCCTTTCCCCGTATTCACACAACGTTGGCAAATGCGTATTAAACGTTAAATCCACGCTTTGTTGGCGACTTTGTTGCATATAATTTGGATAATCCGCATGTGCTGTTGCGATATACCACTTCACTATTTAAATGGCTCGTGCACCGAAGGTAAGCGAGCGGCAGCGAAGGTGCCGGTAGACTTGGCTTTTCACACTGACTGTCTGCTCGCGCTGCGGTCTGGTTGAAAATCCCCTCAGTAAATGTTTTATTTTGAGCGTGAATGAAATATCACCTTGTCTTTGCTGTTTTCGTGCTCAAATTGACTTGTAACCAACTGTCGGGTCTTGGGAGGGCAGGAAACACGCGCACACACACATGCGGAGCGCTCGCCAGCCGAGGAAGATCTCATCCTCTCACCTAGGCTATCTGTCTTATTTGCTACATGGCTGATCAATGCACCAACCGTAGCCCAGGTGCCACTAGAAATTAGTATGTCCAAAAACTTGTGTGCCGACCAAAATTTTATGAAAGTTTTAAACAATGTTTGGCACAGCCAGGCTTTCCATCTCATCCACGCATATGAACAAACAAGGAGGGAGGGGCAACTTCACGTAGCCTACATTTAATCAGATACACGGGGTGGAAATGTAGTAAGCCTACATTTAGACGTCAAAACAAAAGGTGGATAGATTGTTGTTGCCGTGAAGAGGCTATTGAAATCGCGCTGTGGATGATTCTGCTTAAATAGCAAGAACGTTTCCCCATTTCATATTATGTTTCTATTGTGGAAAATATCTTTTCACTAGGTTTTTAAGTGGGTTATGCAATTTACTGCACATAAGTGCACTTAAAGACCCACCACAACCCGTCATTCTCCATAGGATAACGTGGGGAAACTCGACCCCCGACTTCGGGCCTCGAGCCGGGTTCGGTTAGATAATTCTAGTGATGTGTCGGGTAACATCGGGCTCGGGCTTTAAAAGCCACGGGCCGGGTAGGGTCGGGTTGACATTTTCAGGCCCGTTGAGAACTCTAGTCAACATTACGTCATAAACAGACACACACACATACCCTTACAATCAGCATAGATTGGCACCTGTCTCCTAACACACACACACACACACAGAGCGAGAGAGTCATTCTTCATTCATTCTCGAGAACCAGCTGAGCAGGCAAGCAGGTAAAACTGGACATCAGGGTCCCGCCCCATTGTCACCACACCTACTACCTAGGGCAGTCTAATGTGTGGGCTCCCAACCTGTATGACACCTGTTCGAGTGTGTCACTCTACATTCCGCCACGCACACTCCCCAACGAGCACGTAAGTTACCTTGACTTTCTACTATTCATCTTGATGACACAAACTTCATGTTAAAATAGACTGCTTATTTAAGACAATGCCACAGAGATTAGTGTCCTGACATATGATGTACTGTGTGTTTATGTAAGATTAATTCACACAGATGGTTGGACAGCTTTGTAGAAATCTCTCATTTATCGAGATAACCTATTTAGTTGGTTGCAGATTTTTGTGCTTGTGTAATATTGTGTAGTGGAATACAATGTGTTCTATACTGTACTTTTTCCAACGTCTTCAGGGATACTGTCTTTTCAATCTCAATTACAGTATTTATTGCTTGATGAACAAGGAAAGCATATAATGTTGTGACACATGCTGTGTTGTCATTATTTTTACTGTAGGTGATAGGTGTCTCTGCAGTGGCTTCAATGGGTCTCTTTTCAAAACTCTTCAAGAAGGTCACCGAGGACAAATCAGATCAGGATGATGACCTGGTAAGACAAAAAAAGTCTCAAAAGTCTAAACGCAACTGCACACTCTTGCCGATGGCAGATTTATTGGAACGTTTTTGTCAGAAGCCTGCACCTCGTAAGCAGGCACGTCGTAATGGGGTGGGGGATGGAACTGAGTCACCAAAGCCCGATGTATGTGAGGGACCCACACAGAGTCAGATGCTGTATATGGACAGAGGCGATTCTAGGGTCAGATGGGGCCCCAAGCGAAAAAGCAAAAGAATGGACATTTGAACTACTGTACACTACACTACTGTAGCACAGTATGGGCTATTATTCACTATCTAGGGGCTTGGGGGCCCCAAGCGACTGCCTGCCTTGCCAGTGGCCAGATGCGCCTCTGTATATGGATTTACGGTATAGGTGGTGCAGTCCATTTTGGCTGGGGTGTACATGCTGTATAGGGCCCAGAATTAGCTGCTTATAAGAATCGCTGCTGTGGCACTGGTTTGGGGGGGAGATGGACTTGAGATGAGAGGGTTGCAGGCTGAAATACCACCCTTCCATGTTTTACCGCATTCCATGGCTGAGGTGCCCTTCAGCAAGGTACCTAACCTCATACACCAGTACAGGTACTGTAATCAATGCTCTGTAAATAACGAGTCGCTTCGCAAAAAAATGTAATATAATGGTGTGTGTTGGTTTTCTGTTCAAAACAACACCAAGACTCAAAACAACACAAACATCTCAGGAAACGAAGATGATGGTCGTAATAATACACTCTGTCCTGTCATCATTACCATTCTCCCCACAATTACTAAGTCCTCCAAGCCAATGAAACGTTTGGCACTCCTGGTATGTGTGGCATTTGTTTACCTCATACGTAGAAGTATGCAACGAGCATCCCCTGATGATAGTGTGTGTGTGTGTCTGTGTCTGTGTCTGTGTCTGTGCGTGTGTGTGCAAGTCTGTGTGTGTGTGTGTGTGTGTGTTAGCTACAGGCACACAGGTCAGATACACACAGACAACACACTACTCAACACAGATAATACAGGCACACAGGTCAGATACACACGGTTAGGATACTCACTGCAGACACACAGGTCAGAGACACGGCAGGAGAATACTGAGTTAGACACACAGCCAGGCAGTAGGCTACAGGAACGCAATCAACTCACTCAGTGTGTGTGTGTGTGTGTGTGTGTGTGTGTGTGTGTGTGTGTGTGTGTGTGTGTGTGTGTGTGTGTGTGTGTGTGTGTGTGTGTGTGTGTGTGTGTGTGTGTTTGTGTGTGATTAAAGGACTTAAATGATGCGTTGGGGAAGAAGAAGGCCCCAGAGAAGCCCCCATACTACGGCACGGTGACCCCCCACCCCAACTTCAGTGCCATCAGAGATGCGGCAGCACTGCAGAAGGCCATCGAGGCCAAAGGTCAGCTCTTTACATCAACACTGAGCAGATGCCTTTAACAAAAGAAACAAGAATTTACAATCTTCTACAATCAAGTGTATTTGGTCCCAGAATGTTAAACACTGCTTTTTTTACACACAGACAAGTTTTGGAGCTATATTACTGGGCAGCAACATGATTGGAGTCTGAAACTTTTTGTCTACTGCTGATCCATGTGCTCTTGATAAATGTGTTGTAGTGATAATTGTAACACTATAATAATAACACTGTAATAATTGTAGAGTTGGGTAACAGCCCAAATAAAATCTCGTTATATAAAATAGTTGCCCAGAAACATTGCTCAAAAAGTTGCCTAGTTCTTAACTGGAATGGTCTTGGGACCCATAATTTTCTATGACTATTCAATTGTGACCCATTTTTTTGTGCAACACTGTCGGCCCGTGGGTCAGCTAGAGAACGGTTTGCTTTTTGGACTGTTTGCATGTGACGGTGGTCCGTAGACCCTATTAGTCCTGACGTCCATTTATTCTAATATCAAAAATATAGCCATACATTTGAAAATATATTTTTGTGTTGTGTCATGTATTTATTAGCATGTTGTCTCAATTTTGGGACTGTCAATGAAAGGGTTACTGAACATTTTTACACAACTGTTCCGCGACCCACCCAGGACCCCTCCACGACCCACCAGTTGAGAAATGCTGTCCTCTTAGTGTGTTATCATTGTTACAGTTATATAGTTACCGAGTACAGTAACCATATTATAGACTTCTGTAGGGCCTATGGTAACCCTCACAGGATTGCTGGCCTTCTGACATACTGTTTGTGCTATAATAACATTCCCGATAGTTTTTAAGTAAGACTTGGTCATTACCCTTTTGGTAACAACAAGCTTATAATAGAGAGGCTACATGTACTAGGGGTATAGACCCCCTGGATTGTCTTGATCTATAACGCACACACACACACACACACACACACACACACACACACACACACACACACACACACACACACACACACAGACATTGTGCAACACACAACCCCCCTGCCCATACCGCCCCATAAGAGCATCACTATTTGAGTGTGGCAATAGACTGTTATGTGAGGAATGACTATTTTGACAGACAAAGTGCTGCCTATGCCTCCCATGACTCGTTCATAATTACAGATCTTACCCAACACTCCTGGGTAAAGACAGACAAAGTCAGTGCTTAAATATACGTAGCTCCTTTGGCATTGAAACTGATGCGTTAAAACTACAATACCTACACATGAAATATTCATACATACGGTTAAGAGTTCTGTATGCATGCAGTTGTAGTTGTGTCAGAAAAAACGATGCCAATGCCAAAAGCCAAATGTCATTTACCGCTAAATCTTGCTTATAATGTTGTTGTAACACTTTAACACACATATTTATTAAAATAAAAAAACTTCTCTTGGACCAGGTGTGGATGAGGCCACCATCATAGATCTTTTGGTGAAGAGGACCAATGAGCAGAGACAGCAGATCAAAGCTGCCTACGAGCTGGACACCAAAAAGGTACAGTAGGCTCTGACAGGAAGGGATTTCTCTCACGCTCAACACTATGAACCAGTTTTATGCTATCTAACGCATCATGCTTGTTAAGAATGTCTGCAATGCTGCGACACTGGGCAGTAGGATGAACCGCCTGTTGTCTGATTGTGCAAGAATGCCTGGAGTGTGTTTTGCTTTGAAGAGAATAGTGTGTGCGTTGTGTGTGTGCATTTGTGTGTGATAAAATACTTTATGTTTTATTCATTTATTCAATAGCATCTTGTCTCAATTTGGGACAGGCAGTAAATGGGTTAATTAGGCCCTACCGTCGCTCTAACAGTAGGGCATTCCTCTGCTATGAGTCCGACCCCGGGTTCAATTCCGGCCCGGGTGCTATGCTGATCCTTCCCCATCTCTCTCTCCCCATGCTTCCTGTCACTCCTTCACTGTCCTATCAAATAAAGTCAAAAAGACCAAAATTATCTTTTAAAAAAAGGATGAATTAACATTTTTACACCACAATTCCGCGACACACTTTTAGATCCTTACCCACCAGTTAAGAAACACTTGTGGTAGAGCAGTGGCTCTTAACCTTCTTTTCTTGATGCATCCCCTTGCCTGTCTCCAAGCACCAAGACTTAAGTGCTTAATTTCAATGATTCTTGCTTGAGACATTAATGAATACCTGAATGAATTTACATGGGGACCAAAACATGTTTTAATTTGGTTTTGATTTGGCCTAATTATAATGTTCGCTAGTAGAATTTTTGGTCACACCCTCAACACAAACAAAATTCCGTGCACACCCTGAAATCTCTGGCGCACCCCCAGGGGGTGCCCGCACCCCAGGTTAAGAACCACTTGTGTTAGAGAATATAGGCCTAATGCCATGTCCTTTGTGCCTTGTGTAGCCTATGGAGGGCGCTATTAAGTCTGCGCTGAGGTCCGATTTGGAGGACGTGGTTCTGGCCCTACTGATGACCCCAGCCGAGTACGACGCCCACGTACTCAAACACGCCATGCAGATACAGTACACTTACAGTAAAGCAGGGCACCAGTAATAATGTTGGGGCTCTAGGGGGGATGTGTGTGGGTGTGGGTGTGGGTGTGTGTGTGTGTGTGTGTGTGTGTGTGTGTGTGTGTGTGTGTGTGTGTGTGTGTGTGTGTGTGTGTGTGTGTGTGTGTATGTGTGTGCGCGCACCCTCAAACTCCTATACAAGTAGAATAATATGAGAGAAGTCATCATCAAGTAATTGCACAGTTTGTGTGTGTGTGTGTGTGTGTGCGTGTGCGTGTGCGTGTGTGTGTGTACTAGTCTTTATGTATGATTACATGTGTGTGTTTGCTTGTGTATTGTTGAAGTTTGTCCTAAATTTACTTAATTTTTATGTTCTGAGTAGAGTAGCTTCTTACTGCAGATGGGCCCATTGACGGGCCTATTCATTTTATTCATTCTTTACAGCATTACAACATTGCTATAACAATGCAAGGAGTCTATGTTAACCGATTAAGACTTGGTCATTACCATTTTGACAATAAGGTTATAACAGAGGCTCTGCGTTTAGGGATTAATAGCAAATCCACACAAATATGCACACTGTGCCGTCAAGACACATCAGAGCTGTTATTATGAATACTCCCACCAAAGGCTTTATCTACAGTAGCCTAATCATGTGCTCCATATCAACAGGGTTTAGGGACTCATGAGGACATCCTTACTGAGATTATGGCCTCCAGGTCCAACAAGCAGATCAGCGAGATTAAGAAGGTCTTCAACAAAGGTACAGGTCTTGGTCTTACAAAGGCTGTCTTGTAATGTTTCAAAGGATGCATGTGTAGTGTATATGTTGCTGGAGAAGACATACAAAGTAGACCCAAAGACTTTTTCATCCTCTTACTCACTAGAATCTGTAATTGCTGCAGTATCTGTGTCTTTACGGTATGTTAGTGTAAAGTACATCAAATTGTCAGGCAGCTGAACATTAGTGTCTGTTTTTTTGTGTGTGTAATTAGCTTGTAGTGATGAGTTGTCCCCATGGTCTTAGTGTGAACAGTTGTGATGATGATGATGATGATGAGGAGGAGGAGGATTATTATTATTATTATTATTATTATCCGTTATTTACTTTCATTTGATTGATTCGATTGATTTGATTTTTTTTGTCAGCTTATAATGAAGAGCTGGAAGAAGACATTAAAAACGACACCAGTGGGGATTTCCTCGCCGCTCTGCTTGCCCTGTGTAAGGTACTGTATGGTTATGAATGCAGAGACGCTTCTTTGTCATAAGAGCATATACAGGGCAGTATCTATCTGAGTTGGGCTCGAAGATGTATTTTAATTTTTGCATTTTTAACTTTATTTTATATTTTATTTTAATTTTTGACTTTAATGTTTCATGCAGGCTAACCGGATTGAAGACTCCTACATGGACGACTGCTTGGCAAAGCAAGACGCCAAGGTCAGGGCATTACAATGCTGTATTAGTGTGTTGTTGTTGTTGTTGTTGTTGTTGTTGTTGTTGTTGTTGTTGTTGTTGTCATTATTATTATTATTATTTTTAAGTCTCTCCAGTCAGGGCAGTCATGGGTAACCAGTCATGGGTAAGCATGAGTAAGCAGGGCGTCAGACATGTAGTCCAAAGGTTGTCGGTTTGACTGCCGATGAATTGTGTGCTATGGAGTGCCTTGTCACAATGACAATGGGAGTTTCCCAGGTGGGCTTTCGTTCCCTTTTCAGTCTGATGTTCTCCTATCCAATGGCAGGCACTGTATGAGGCAGGAGAGAAGCAGGAGGGGACGGACATCGCCGTCTTCATCGACATCTTCACCTCCAGGAGCGGGCCTCAGCTCACAAAGAGTAAGGGCCTCCGCATACCGATTCCAACAAAGTGCAGAGCACTGCGCTGCCAAAGTTCCATTCCACTGTTCTCAAGACAACCCAGCACACCACCGCCCATGTCTGCGGATGTCGACTACCAATTAGGGGAGAGCTCCATGTTATTGATTATCCATGCTCTGCTGTGACCATTACAGTATGTATAGCACGTCTGCGCCAGAGTGCGGGTGTAACCGAATTGTCTGAACGGATAGTGCTCCGCAATGTGCGGAGGCCCTAAGACCATAATGGGCACATAGATCACATATGATTTAGATCAGAACAGAACAGAACAGAATAGAATAGAATAGAATAGAATAGAACAGAACAGAATAGAATAGAATACAATAGAATAGAAAACAGAACAGGATGCCTTTGTCACTATGCCAAAGATTTTCTAGGTTCTAACTTTGAATGTACACATATACTATGAGAAGTCAAAACTCAGTTTTGCTTTTCTTAATTATTTCCTGATAAACAAATACAGTGTCAGCGAATTTTGTACGTGTGTTCCATTTCTACTATGATTATGACAGCATGCTGCGAGTGGTGATTGATGTCTGGCCATTTGAGCTGCGTTTTGAACAGCCTGATCTCTCAGAATTCTGTGGAACGGACACGGATCTTTTGAAAAGGAAATCCGTGTCAGTTTGGGGTTTAGCTCGCTAGGCTAAAAAATCTGTGTCCCTAGTCACGGAATTGTTTTCCGTGATTGACTCACAGAAGTGCTTTCTATATTCCCACAGCACTGAGTTAAGTCTATCATTAGAAAATAGATACCAAATTGTAATACTAAATAAAAGAATGCTAGAGCAATTGAAGTTGTGCCCTGACCAAAACAATCCATTACCTTAACCTGTCAGTAAAGACATGTTTTTGAGAAATATCTTTTCCAATTGGTTGATAGGCTATCAAAGTAATGTAATAAATGAAAGAATATTAGCTGTGCCCAGATCAAAACAATCCCTATCCATAACCTGTCAGTAAGAAATGTGTTTTGAGAAAAGAAATATCTGAAATTGGAAAAATCCTGAGAAAACACGAGACTGTGGAAACATAGAGCTGTGGGAATATAGAGAAAGCACTTCCGTGTGTCCATCACGGAAAACAATTCAGTTTCCAGGGGCTCGGAATTTTGGAAAAATCTGTGAAACTGACACAGACTTCGTGTCCCAAAGATCCGTGTCCATTCCACGGAATTCTGAGAGATCATGTTTTGAAATGTGGGTGTGCTTGTTCCTGTGTTCTAGTCTTCAGGATGCAGTCAAACTACTATGGTATTTACAGTATATTGCGAGTGATGATTGATTTGAGCTGTGTTTCGAATGTGTGTGTGCGTGCTTGTTCCTGTGCTCTGCAGTCTTCAGGATGTACTCTAGCTACTATGGGGAGGAGGGTCTGGCTGCAGCTGTGGAGAAGGAGCTGAAGGGAGACATTGAGGACTGTCTAGTAGCGCTACGTACGTAAGAACCACTCACACTGGCAGTCTCTATGTCTGTCTGCCTGTCTGTATGTTTAGTAACACTGCGTGAGAACCACAGCCTGCCTGCCTGTTTTTCTGTCTGTTTACCTACCTGTCTGTCTGTCTGTCTGTCTGTCTGCTTGCCTGCATATTTTTACATGTTAAGTTTACAGGGTTCGGGCAATGAAACTGAAACATCTGTCATTCTAGTGTGGGGTGGCTACATTGGACCAGTCAGGTGGCCAAACTTCATGAATTGCTCATTGCACCAGTAAGAGCAGTGTGAAGGTTCAATTTGCAGGATATTGCAATATACACAACATTATGGGTGACATATCAGAGTTCAAAAGAGGATAAATTGTTGGTGCATCTGTGACCAAGACAGCAAGTCTTTGTGATGTATCGTACTACCAAGAGGGATGAACCACATCCAACAGGATTAACTGTGGACACAAGAGGAAGCTGTCTGCAAGGGATGTACGGGTGCTAACCCGGATTGTATCCAAAAAACAATATCATAGATGCCCAAATCATGGCACAATTACCTGTGTGCCTCAACTCTCCTGTTTCCATTACAACTGTCCGTCAGGAGGTCCGCAGGGCCAATATGCACAGTCATGCTGCTATAGCCAAACCTGTCTAAAACCAGGTGTTTCAGTTTCATCCCTGTAGTTTAATGACGTAAGACCCTCTGACATTGTCTGCCTGCTTGTCTGTACAGTATGTCTGCCTACCTTTCTGCTTGTCTCTCTTTTTTCAGTGTCTATGTGTGCAGGTGTGACAGAATTGCTTTTTTTCCTTGCTAGCTTTAGTTTAGTTCAGACATTATCAGGCATTATTGATTTCTTATGAAAATGTACTGTATGTGTGTGTGGGTAATAATTTCGAATCCAGCAGTGGTAAAATGTTTTTTGACATCTCTTGTCGTCTAAATTGTGTTTATAACCTGACTGCACGAACCTAGCTGCGCACAACTCGACCTCTGATTATTGGAAACCGCTGCCGTCAAAAATTAGCTCACGTGGTTGGCTGCCAGTGTCTCCTCATAATATCGTGTTGATAAACACTGAGAACCCATGTATACAGTGCCTCAGAACTGTGGTGATATCATAACTCACCTGAGCTCCATGTTGTTTTGTCTTCAGTGAAGTGTGCCTGGAACACACCTGCTTACTTTGCCGAGAAACTACACCTGGCAATGGAGGTACGACTATCATATAGGACACACACACAGACACACACACACAGACACAGATACAGACACAGATACAGGCACGCAGGCATGCACACACACACACACACGTATGCACACACATCAGACCTGGTTTAGTCACTCCCCAGCTCTCAGTGTCAGAGGCACAAAGACCAACTTGATCAACAATTTTATTACATGAATTGCGTGTTTAACTCAGTGCTTGCTTTTTGTGTAGCCTATATATATGTACGTAGTGTAGATGCAATTGACAAGATGTCTGATCCTTTCAAGCAGGGCATGGGGACCAATAAGGACACTCTGACGAGGATCATTGTGAGTCGCTCTGAGCTCGACCTGAAAAAGATCCTCAAGGAGTACCAGAGGATCTACGGCCCGACCCTACAGGAGAGCATTCTGGTGAGTATGTCACCATGACAACAGAACACACTAAGGTTTCGACCTTAAAGGGGCATTCCACCGGTGGAGACATGAATATGTTTTGAAAGTGGGTCATATATGTAGTAGAATAGTAGCATACATTTCTAATTTGATGCCTTCCTGGCCGAGAAAAGGCAGAAAACAACTTTGTCATGCTTGTGGATTTATTACAACAATCCCCATAATGCATTGCAATGCTCAAGTTCCACAGGCCACAACCAGGCAGCTCTGCCAGTGAGCCTCAATGCCAGTGATTTCAAAAGCACTGGCACATTGATCTGTGATAGGTCTGTTAGCGCATTACGTCCAACCCCCTATGGGCGGGGTTGAAAGGGTGGGAAAACGACTGGTAGTCTCAACAGAAATCCACCTCTCTTACACTTCCTCCTACAATGATGCAAAATGACGATTTTTACATCATTGTAGGAGGAAGTGTTAAGAGGTGAATACGGATTTCTCCTGTCTCAGGGGGAATTGAGAGAGTGTTGCATGACCATTCAAAAGTATGACTGGGTGTCTAGCAATGGAAAGCCTAATGCAAATGGGTGGAGTGTCCCTTTAACAGTCTTATTCAGAGAATCTGAAGAAGACTGTTAAGGTCGAAACATTATCCTGCCATGAAAAAAAATACAACAAAAAGGATTCTAAGTGTGCAGACTTCTCACTCTGAAAACTTCAGTTGGCCTTCGTCCTGCACCTTTTCCTGGGATGTGCACAATCCTCTCCTTCAACTGAACAGAACACACTAAACAATATTACCCTTAACATTCCGACTATTATTGTTATTATTTTAAATATATCCCTGTGTTTACAGACCTAGACTACGGTATGGTTGTTAAAGAGGGTGGACAGTAATAGTGTGGCACAACTCATGTAAGGGGGCCCCTAGGCTGGAATCTAGTGGTATATAGGGGGGTCTTGTCATGGTAAAGTTTTGGAACCCCTGCTCTAATCTCTCCAAATACAGTGCAAAATGGTATGTAAACACCTTTTTGTGTGATTCAGGCGGAGACCAAAGGGGACTATGAGAAGATCCTGCTGGGACTGTGTGGGGATGTCTAAGCCCGTGAGGTCTCTCCCTACCGGCGACCACTTTGGCTGGCCTTGGCGTTAGCATCAGAGCTTGAGGCAGTCCCCACCACTAATTGCGGAGGAGTACGACCTTATACGGAGGGTGGAGGTACTGCACAGTGATTAATGTGCTGGTGTGCCATCCGACCATGCTGCTTTGGGAATTCTGTAATTCATAGCCTACAGAACTATGAGCTACCGCCAACCTCCAGCCTTCTTAAACACAATGTAATTCCTGTCCTCAAGGCTGTTGTTCAAGCTGTGTAATGTAATGTAATGTAATGTAATGTATTGTCTGATAACCAAATGATAATTTGAGCTAGCAGTTTGATGTTTCTGTGTAGAGAATTGACTGTGTGAGTTGATGTACCTACTAGGACTGGCAGTCAAAAATGATTGTTGAAATATCCACTGTAACTTGATGTACTGTAGTGGTATATAATGTTTGTGCATTTGTTGAAAGTTTTGTTTCCACAATATCATGTGTAAAAAAAAATAAAAAGAAAAAAGAAACAATAAATGACCCCTAAGAGTTCAACTGTAGCGCTGTTGTGCGTGCGTGCGTTCAATGGTATTAGATGTTATGTACACTGCCGGAATACAGGGTGTCCTCAAAGGAAACTGATATTCTACAAAGCGGCCTGTCTGCTCATAATGAAATGGAAAGCTCAGCTGAGGAATCCAGTCAAGAATCAGCCTAGAAACCGACTGAGACCTCACCATCATCACCAACTGCCATGCATTTTTAGATTCATGCTGTGCTGTGCCTCAGTGGGCTAAGGAACCATGGCAATGTATCTGGGGAACCGGGTTTGATTTCAACTGAAGGTCTTTTCCTGGCTGCACAGGCTAGAGAAGTAGGCTGAGGGAGAAGACGCTGATGAGATTGGCTAGGACAGTGGTTTTCAAAGCGGGGGCCCAGGACCCCTGAAGGGCCGAGAAGGAATGCTGGGGGGGGGCGCAGCAGGTTGGCGGGTAAAGTATAGCAAAACAAAATAAATAATTGAATAAATAATAACTAATATAGAGCAAAATAAGCGAAAAATATGCTAAACAACATTCCCAATAGTTAAAAACAACATTATAATAATCTATTTTATTAGGCCTACTGTATATTAGTAATATTATCTGTATTATTTTATTTATCCCAGTGGAGCACTTACAGTCTTAGACTATGGTTGTGAAAGGAGATGCACGAAAAACAGTGTGGCACAACCCAAAGGGGTCCTTGACTGGAATGTGCCGGTGTGTGGGGGGCTTGTCATCATAAAGTTTGGGAACCCCTGGGCTAAGATGTTGAAGGTTTGGCTAAAGCGCACCAGGTGGCGCCAAACCACAGCCTTAAAAATACCATCTAACTTTAGTTGAACCCCAACTCATTTTATTCCTGGTCACCCCCGGACAATTAAAGGAAAGCGATAAACGCATTTCGTTTTAACCATTTAACTGAAAATTGAATTGTAGCCTAAGTATGACTATTGTCGCTATTTCCACTGCTTTGGGATGTCTATCCCCTAGTTATTACCCCTCCTCCCGTCCACTGGTGTAACTGTTTAAAAAAAAAGAAAGGGGAAAATTTTGGGGCGACCTCCTTATCAGGCTGTTGCGTTACAGACTAAAATTGTGTTATCAAGAAATTTGTTTAAGGTAGTCTATTATTCACTAAATAGTCTAAAGCCACCGTTATATGGCAGACGTTACCTGTGCTCCTCTATCACCTTATACAATGGGCTGTAAACAGAACCTCTAATCTTAACGAAATGGACATTTGATACCTGTTGAGAATCGACACTTACAGGGAAGCAGCAGCGACGACAAGCTTCCAGACTAGTACGTGGAAATTATGAAGATTACCGTACAGTTTTCAAATTATACTTCAGAGGCGATGGTTTTCTAATAGAAATAGAGTTGTTCATTGTTCTTTTTTGTCATGTACACTCGTCTGTCTCTGAGCTGAGTTGCTATCTCGAACTTCATTCGTGTTCGATCAAGATGTCGAGATGCAGGTTGAGTGGACTGCTCCAAATTTGCGCTGTAATATTTGGATATTTGTTGACTTTGGGTCAAACGCGACTGTTTACTAATCGCTGGGCAGTGAAAATCACTGGGGGACCAGATGCCGCAAACTTCATTGCGGACAAATATGGATTCCTCAACATGGGACAGGTATGTCTTGAATATGAAGTTAAAACATCTGCAACATGTCTGACTTTTCTTTGCTGGCTATTTAACTTTTTGTTTAGGCCACTGTATCGAGAATAAATGAGAAACTTTGCATTGAAATGAAGTTATTAAGCTATACTTGTTTTTTAATAATTGATACAGAACATCAAATACGGCATATTACATTGTAAGACATGCGTTGAGACAATGTTGGAATGTTGTAATAGCCTAACATAAAGGTAATAGGCCTGTGTACATTAACTTGGGAAACTGGGAAAGCCAGTCTCCCTACAGAGTTTTGTTTTGTTTGTGATATGAAATATTTGCTCTCCTGCACACCATAATCAGGCTGCTTTGCCATCACAGAAAAATGCAGCCAAGGCGCGCGCGCCTGAGACTGGCCATCTGAAGTCTGCGCGCGCGAGACTGTTTGCTTTGCCTGTAGCTTTGTGACAGTTTCCAACTGTTTCGCTTCATCTAAAAATAGCCCTCCTCTAAAAATCTATGTAGCAAGCAAGCAAGTAGACACTGAAGTCATGGAATGTCCCGGGCAGCCATGGTCTTTATGCCCCGGTAAGGTTCATGCGTAACGGCTCTTAAGACAGTGTACTGGACCGATGGCCTCCAATGCGAAATTCCAGGAAGTGGTGAGGTCCAACCCAGACAGTATGAGGCAGCCCTGGGGGCACCTCAACTGCAGATTAAATTTTATATGAAAACATCTCTCTCTCTCTCTCTCTCTCTCTCTCTCTCTCTCTCTCTCTCTCTCTCTCTCTCTCTCTCTCTCTCTAAGAGAAGGCTATTTGACCTACAGTATAGTGACAGTGCAGGCGTTTATTGTGCCAGATCTCTTCAATATCCGTCTTGAGTGGAGCTGCACTTTTCTTTGCTAATAAGGCAGTTTCATAGTTCCACTGTTAAATGGTGTGTAGTCTCATAAGTTTGTATGCTTCTTTGGTGATTTCTTTGACAAACATTCTCACTTCCAACACCTCTCCATCAGTGGCATAATGTCTGAAAGCAACAATTATGACCTTGTGAAAAGGACCAGTTTGTTATTTGCACTACTGTAAATCATACTGCAGTTAATGTTCAAAGATATTAACAAAAAAATAGTAACACCAGAGTAGATAGATCTTTTTTGTTTTTGCTTTACCTGCTCTATGTTTGCTACCACCTGAGGTCAAGGAAAGTTTTGACTGCTGCACACACAAATAAATGTCTTGTCAGACTGTGTGGTTGTGAATGGCACAGTTAGGGCATGTTGCCGTAGTTACGACATGCTGCCTTCAGGGTATCAGAACTGTACAACTCAACTGACCAGTGGAATACCTAGGATTCTGACTGCACTCTCATTTTCCATCTTTCTCATCCCTGCCTGAAGCCCACAGGGTGGATTTATGGGGAGAGGGATGAGCGTGAGAGAGAGAGAGAAAGAGAGAGAGAGAGAGAGAGAGAGAGGCCTGGCTCAGGTCTGCTGACTGCTTTAGACAGGCCCGGGACAAAGTCATTTAAAAGACCCCCGGCGCCGACCATTACATACAATGTAATGAAGACCCAGGTCCAGGGCCCTTCTCTTCCTGGGCCCAGTACAGGTGACCTATTTGTCACCCCACTCCTTTTTGGCTCCCTCGTCTGTCTTGGTGGTTTGGAACGTCACAGGGCCCAGCTGTTGTGTTCCTGCTGTCTGGCCCTTGCCCTCCCATGCTGCATAATGCATGATGTGGGTAAGGGAGGAAGCTGAGAGCCAAGAAGGGTAGGGAACAGGCCCATCACAACCAGGCAAGCAAACTAGGCAATTGTACAGGGCCCCCAGCAGCAAGGGTGGCCCCTGCCCTGGTAATGAGTGGTTTTGTACTTGTTTTCAAATATTCAAGTGACGGCAATGACAACTTTGAAGGCTAGGGGAGAATAGGTTGGTCTAGTAGTCAAGGCCCTTTTGAGGTATTTAGAAACTCCAGGCAAAGGAGGACTGAGTGAGTAAGGCTCGTGGTTATATAGTGATGTCATACGTTCTTCCTGGAAGCGGCCCTGTTCTGCTGACCCACATGCAAGGCATGATGGGTAGTGAGATGAAAGTAGTTGGGGCCCCCCGGCCCCCTGATACACGGCCCCCAGAACGCTATTACAAAAAAAACAGTCTTGCATAATACCAGGGGTGCATTTCTCAAAAGAGAAGTTGTTAGCCTGTTAGCAACTTCGGTAGTTGCCAATGGGAAAATGCATTGAAAACATCAAAGTAGCAAATGTAGTAAGCAACTTTGGTTTTGAGAAATGCACCCCAGGTTTGCTAGCACATGCCTCTGCTGCCAGTCCTATTTTATATCTATGGTTAATTATAGGTTGTGCTTTGGAACAATGTTGCTCTTTCCATTGCACAATTTTTTTTATTATTATTCCCCGCTTGGTCGCTTGGTGTGGGTCTGATTCCCAACATCATTCATAGGACATGAGACTCAGGAGAGA
Organism: Engraulis encrasicolus; assembly: GCF_034702125.1. Lineage (NCBI taxonomy): Eukaryota > Metazoa > Chordata > Actinopteri > Clupeiformes > Engraulidae > Engraulis > Engraulis encrasicolus. The sequence goes on along the minus strand of NC_085867.1, from coordinate 26,453,551 downwards.
GGAGCAGCAATGATGCTGACAGGGCTTCATCCTAAAGTCTCAAACCGTCACCGTGATCCAGTGACTTTTGGTCAACAAGGGCAGTTATCGTCTGGGTGTTGGGATAGAATAGAATAGAATAAAGATTATATTTGTCACATGCTTTATTGTGCTGGCACAATTGGAAGGGAAATGAAGACTGTAACTCATCTCTACTATGTAGTAATAATACATAAATAATAGGAGTGTGTGTGTGTGTGTGTGTGGGGGGTTAATAATAAAATAAAAAAAGTCCTAAGAATTTAAAAAGCAGATGGCTTGAGGGAAGAAACTCTTGCGCAATCTCTCTGTCCTGCATTGTGTAGAACATAATCATTTCCCAGAGGGTAGCCTTTGAAACATGGAATGACTGGGATGGAAGGTGTCTTTGCCTTTTTGCCTGTGCTTTTGCTTTTCTTGAATATACCTTAGAATAGAATGGAATGGAAGAGAATAGAGCAGTGTACTGTAGAATAGAATGGAATAGAGTTGAACAGAACTGAACATAATAGTTTGTTGCACTATTAAAAGGTTGCAAGTTTGAATCCCATACTACCGGTAATAGGATGACTGGGGTCGAGTAAGTAACCAATGCCCATCTGCACCATCATCTATGGCTGACGTGCCCTTGGCTCCCACACACTCCTGGTCTGGTGTGGCGCCGCAGTGTTCCGCCCAACACGCGGGCCAGTTGCGGCCCAGAGCCTGCTGGCAGCAGCAGGGCATCTGGGTCAGAGTCATGTGCTGTCTGGTCAGTGGGGTTTGGCTCATGTTTCCAGGTAAGTCTATCAGGGGGGGTAAGGTAACCCTGCTCCGCACCCCACTCCACTCTCAATAGCTGACGTCAATGACAGGTGCATTATTTAGACCCTGGGCCTGGTGGCTGCTTGTGCATGCATGCAGACCGTGTACACAGGATGGAAGTTGGAACAGGAGGACAGAAGGCCCATGATGGCTGGCCTGGCCCATAGACAATGACAGCAGTTACATGTCATGCACAGAGTATTCCGGTTTCAAATTCAATATTGTCAGCATCAGGTTGGTTGAAGCGAGTTCCGGATTATTCATGTTTACATGTGTGGAACAGTGTTCTGCAACCTTTACTTTTTTCCACACCACGGCCACATTTAGAATGACTAAAGGGGGACCCCTGCGGAAAATAATAAACGGTAAAGAAATACTGCCACCGTTCCAATTCAAATCTGAATATTTTCTGCAGGTAGCCGGTGTGTGTGTGTTGGTGTGTGTGTGTGTGTGTGTGTGTGTGTGTGTGTGTGTGTGTGTGTGTGTGTGTGTGTGTGTGTGTGTGTGTGTGTGTGTGTGTGTGTGTGTGTGTGTGTGTGCGTGTGGTGTGTCCTGTGCCGCCATAGATTGGAGACCTGGACGACCACTACCATTTCTGCTACCATAAAATCTAAATATTCTCTGCATGTAACTGTGATCACTGTGTGTATGTGTGTGTGTATGTGTGTGTGTGTGTGTGTGTGTGTGTGTGTGTGTGTGTGTGTGTGTGTGTGTGTGTGTGTGTGTGTGTGTGTGTGTGTGTGTGTGGTGTGTCCTGCCACCATAGATTGGAGACCTGGAGGACCACTACCATTTCCTGCATCCCAGGATCATGAGGCGCTCCACAGCCTCCAGTCGAGGCAACCACAGCCTCCTCACCATGGAGACAAACGTAAGGGGATCCTCCTCCACCGCCACCATCATCACTGACACTCCTCGTTTATACATAATGAGCTACCTGACACTGTACACACACACACACGCATGGACGGACGAACGCACAAACACACACACATGCACACACACACACTAATGACAGCATACTGCATACAGACACACACACATACACACACACACACAAAACACATTCTCTCTCTCACTTACACACACACACACACACACACACACACACACACACACACACACACACACACACACACACACACACACACACACACACACACACACACACACACACACACACACACACACACACACACACACACACACACAGGTGTACAGCAGACATGTGGACCACTGAACCAGATCGGCACGGAAGTGTGTGAAACTTGTGTGTGTGTGTGTGTGAAGCAAACACATCACCTCCTCTGAATTATTCATCCTGCCGTGCCGTCCAGCGGGCCCAAACGTTTAATAAATAAGCTGCAGCCAACAGGCCACAGTGACTGACTCTGCTGGACAAATATGGGCATCACAGGTGACTGTTCTGTAGTGAGTGACATCACTTCCTGTTGGGTACTGACACTTCCTGTTTTGTCTGCAGGTGGAGTGGGTGGAGCAACAGGTTGTCCATCACAGGACCAAACGCGATGACGCCACCAGTGCCAGCTTCAATGACCCCAAGTGGGACAAAATGTGGTACATTGTAAGTGGCCTGTTCACACTTTAAAGAATCTGGGTTTCAATATTTCAATATTTATAAACTTGTATAACAGAGTCATATAGTAGCATATAATAGAGTTGTAAATACTTCAGATAGAGTATTGGCAACACTGTGAAGACTAACATGACTTTTCCTTTCATTTACATTTGTTAACTTTGTGAAGCACATTGAGTTGCACCTGTGTATGAAATGCGCTATATAAATAAACTTGCCTTGCCTTACAGTGGAGTCAAAAGTCAGACTCTACAGCTCTTAATATTTATATTTACATAATGTTCAGTAGAATTAACTCTGAATTAACACGGACCAAAGAGTATTTTGAGGGGTACCAATAGTACAAGTGTTATCTGTATGGAGTTAATTTCAACTATTTGGTACTGCACTGTACACATGTACTGTGGTTCTGTGTCGAAGCAGGGTTCGAATTACTAACCTGACTCTCGCCAAATGAATGGGTTCTGCCTTCCTCCACAAAATACCATCTGGAGCTACGCCATAGACATAGGTCTCCGAAGATGTGGTTTTATCAAAAAGTTCTTCCACATGATTGGGAAAACACTTGTCTGAAATTGTTAATCAGCTGCTATTTTAACTGCTAACTAGTCAAAATTACAGAATCAATGTCTATGAGTGAGTCCATGCGAGCAGCCATTGCTGCTGAAACAACTGTCGCGTTTCACTTGATTTTCCTTTCTCCACTACGTTTAAATTTTGACTACGTCACAATTCTGAAAATTCCTCTATCCTGATTGGTTCCACTGCATTTTGGTTTGGAAGTGGGGCGAATCTGAAGGTCCTCCAGACCGCCAGACCCTTGTGTATTTCAGCTCAGCTTCGTGAGCTCACACAAGGGTCTGGCGAGAGTCAGGCCATGGAATAACAGGGCAATTTGCGCAATTGAGAATTGTGATGACTCAATGCATTTTAAGAAGGTATAAGTTGCATCCGGTTGGTGGCATAGACATAGACATACTGTAGATGCAAGGGCAGCATAACAAGTTTTAAAGTGGTGGTGCATTTTTTCCCTCATTCTTTATTTCTTAACAATGTTACTGCTGCTGCACTCCACTCATTTGTCTGCAGTAAAAGCTGAAAGCGCCATGGGAGCCCAAATAAAAAGTGGGGATGCAAATACACCACTGCATCCCCCTTTCCTTAGTATTGGCACCCTTGAAGCATAAGTACATTATGAGACATATCTCCACACAACAAATAATAAGGTCAACCATGATTTTTCTATAGATAGCTTGTGGTTGATACTAAATGTAAAAATGATCAACAGCAAGGAAAACTAAACTATGAGAGAGAAAAAATTGAAGAAGCTAAAGCTCCTGGAGCCACTGGTATTGGCACCCTTTACTGGGTACCATTGTGGAAACCTAATTTCACTCAAATATGGTAGATAACCAATGGGAATCACCTTTGATAAATTGCTTTTGCCCATAGGATATGAATTAGGCAAGGATGTTTTTATATTTGTGTTTTACATAGCCACCTGTTACATCTTGTGCGTCTTTGACAAATGTGAAGACAGATGGGCTGCCTGAGGACACCAGAAATACAATTATTTGCAAAAACAAGACCTCCAAAAGTCATCTCAAAAGACCCTAGTATACCATTTCCAACACTGTGTTGTGTTATTCAGATATTTGCCAAACAGGGAGCTGTAAAGAACATCCTTGGATGTGGGGTTAAGGGAAGAAATGATGATAGTAGTCTGTAGAAGTCGGTGCAAATAATGACAAAACACAGGGTCTAACATCTACAGACCTGAAGGTCAACTTTGAACTGTTTTGGGAAGTTTTTTCCAATAAGCATCACAAGTTAAACACTACACAAAGTTTTGGTTTTTGGTTGGAGGCAAAGACAGACCACATTGCTTCATGAAAGTCATAAAAGGGAACACCTGAAGTCTGTATAAGAGAATACAGGGAAAGCACAGCCCTTTTATGAATGTTTTAAGGTCAGATGAAGCAATAGTACAGCTTTTCAGTGATGCACACAAACAGCATGT
>NC_085867.1:26434112-26444112 GCF_034702125.1 Engraulis encrasicolus | reverse complement strand
CCATGTTGCTCTGGAAGGTTTTAGGTTACATTTCAGTTTACTCGTCCTGTTACATAAATGAGGTAGAGTGTAACGAAGTATGTTAGTTTTGTGTGCCTTTAACAAGTGCTGTGATACAGTAAATCAATGTACTGTACAGTATTTTATCCAATAGATGCAAACAAACAATCCCTAGAACAGAGTAGGCCACTTATTTGTGATTGTCAAAAATGGCTGCTACTGCTGCACCTATTGACCTTTTACCTTTGACCTTTGTGTCTCCAGCCCTCTGCTGAGCTGGCGGGACGTGCAGCACATCATCGTAAAGACGTCGCGTAGGGGACACCTGAGCGCACCCGACTGGGAGACCAACGGAGCAGGACACGATGGTAAAGAGCAGCCCAGGAAAGAGTCAGCTATAGATGTACAGTACAGGATACATTATTGGTTGATGGATTGATTGACTGTTTGGTTGATTCATGAATTCACTGATTCATTCATACATGCATACTACCGGTACATCAATACGCTACAGCTACATTTGCACATACATTTCATACATCATTTGTCATTGATTCCTTCGATGTCTGTTAGTTATTTGTTTTGTCATTTGATATTTCATTAAGCATTCGTTCGCTTGTTGGTTCATTCGTTTCTCCGTTCGTTCATTCATTCATTCATTCATTCATTCATTCATTCATTCATTCATTCATTCATTCATTCATTCATTCATTCATTCATTCCTTCATTCATTCATTCATTCATTCATCCATGTTCAGTAAGCCACCTGTATGGGTTTGGTCTGATGGATGCGGAGGCCATGGTGACTGAGGCTCAGAGCTGGACCCCCGTGCCCCCCCACCGTGTCTGTGTGGACAACGTCATTTACAGCAACAGGTAACTGTTTGTGGGTGCTACCTGTCCTATCCTAGAGGTCGTCACATAGCAGGTAACACAGCCAGCAAGCCTATGGTGCTGCTGTTTTTATCACTTCATTTTTTTATGTTCTGTGCTTTTGCATACGTTTTCTTTGTTATATTATTTTCTCTGAAAATTACATTAAAATAAATGTCCAAATTACGCATATGAAGACATGCACTTAAAATACGTGCATATACGCGTCGGTAACACATAACGCTGGTGTCATACGCATGACATTACAGTGTCATAGCAGTGTCAAACAGTGTCGTAACACAGCCATAGACAAGTCATAAACATTAAGTCAGTGCCATAAACATTTCATGGTCATAAAAAGTTGACTTTGTTTGGGCTGTCTTTACCATAACCAAATGTCACTTAATGTCAAGATTTATATAATGTTTATGACAGTGTTTCTCAAAGTGGGGCGTAAGCCCCCCTGGGGGGGCGCGGAGGCATCGCAGGGGGGGCATGTCACATCTGATTTTGGGTTTTTTTCCCCCCCAAGGAAATTATTTCCTGTCTCGCCATTAAGTCAATAAGTTTAAAGCCCTCACCAAGATTATATTATTAATCGTCGTGAATTTGAATAGCATATGAAAGGAACACACACCTGCATTTGACTGCAGTCCCTCTTTGTTTAATCTCACCAGTCACCTCTCCTTTGATTCTGTGCAGCGATCGTAAAATCAGTCTGCGTGATTGTGGAGGGGGGGGCTTCAGAAGCATTCAGACCCTCTGAAAGGGGGAATGATGGAAAAAGTTTGAGAACCACTGGTTTATGACATGTCCATGACTGCGTCATGACACTGTTATGACACCATCATGTCATCTGTATGGCGCCGACGTCAAGTAAAGTGTTACCGCATACCGTATACGGAATTAGACACAGAAATATGTACAATACAGTATGTACTTGTATTTCTAAACTTGTGTGTGTTGTGTGGTGCTGCCCCCTGCAGGGAGATCCGTGCGGACCGCCTGCTGCGCTCCTCCTACGTGTCGGGGGGCTGCAATAAGCACGTGGTCTACCTGGAGCATGTGGCCGTGCGGGTGACACTGCTGCACCCCCGCAGAGGCGACCTCTCCATCACCCTCATATCCCCCTCCGGCACACGCTCACAGCTACTCGCCACCAGGTCAGGGAGAATATAATGACATTACAATTATATTACACCACATTACCGGTACATTACATTGAATTACATTTCACTTCATTACATATTACATTCATACATACAGTGTATTACACATATTACATACATACATCTTACATACATATTACATTGAACTATGCTTCCTTACATTACACAGCGTTTAAGTTATAACAGCTACTGTATTATTTGCTGACAGTCATTGCGGTGATGTGGGGTCATCTCTCCCTCTGGCACGCTCTCACACAGCTCCTCGCCACCTGGTCAAGGGGTCAAGGGAGCAGGGGTCACCACGCATTGTATTACTTTCCACTACATTGCATTACACAGCAATACATTACATTCTGATGCTCTCAGCTCCTTGCCACCAAGTAAGGGGGCAGGGAACAGGGGACAGGGGAGTCGGCACACATTTCATTACATTACACTAAACTACATTATACTACATTACATTCAGCGGTGTAGTCTACTTTTTTGAAGTGGGTATACTGTATATTCGAGCATTTTTTGAAGTGGGTATACTGTATATATTTATGCCATTCTAAATAATGGATCAATCAATTTTAAGTGGGTATACTGAAGCCCCTAAAATTTAGAAGTGGGTATACTCCGTACACCTGCGTTCTACGTAGACTACACTACTGATTACATTACATAGCACATGCTCACAGCTCCTCGCTACCGGGTTATGGGGCAGTCAGAGTTATCAGGGGTCACCACACCTTCCATTACACTGCATTATATTGCATTACACTACATTACATTGCATTACACCTTATTACAAAACATATCATTATATTATACTACGTCACAGTACATAGCACACACTCACATCTACTTAGTTGCCACCAGATCATTACATTACATTACACTATGTTACATTACATTATATTATAACACAGTACAATACATAACACTACATTATGTGGCACGTATGCACATGTTTTGCCCTCTATACCGGCAAAGCCTCCTGCAGTGTAACGGAGTGCCAAACACAGTGACGATTATGCAGTGGAGACGGTTCCTTTGCAGTAGGGGAAGGTCCTAATATGAGGTTATGTAGTGGGGACAATCTTGCCATATCCCCCCCTGACCAGCTCAGGGGAGCAACAGGAAACTGTCTGCAAAGAATTTGCAAAGAATTATGGGTCCTGTCTGGGGCAGACGTGAAAAGGATTAATGTCCTCGCGGTGCGGTGGAGTACTGTAACAGCTCCCAATGTAATACTGCACTGACTCAAAACAGATGCAAAGCTTCAGTCTAGTTTCAGTCTCAGTGTAACACTTTGGATGACAAGCAGGCCAGTCAGGTTCATCCATACCATGTCAGCGTTGGGAGCATGACATTGTCCAAAATGTTTTGGTACCCTCATACCAAAACATTTTGAACAATTCCACGCTCCCAATCTTGTGGGAACAATTTGGAGCGCGCCCCTTCCTCTTCCAAAATGAATGTTCACCAGTGCACAAAGCAAGGTCCATAAAGACAAGGATGAAAGATTATGGTATGGATGGATGAACTTCACTGGCCTGCACAGTAGGGCCGATATTGTAACGATGTAGTAACGATATTGTATCGAACCGAGAAATCGTGATACACAGAGTCACGATACTGTATAGTGATACAAGGAGGCAGTATCGTGATACGCCCTTTCAAAGTTTTAATACCCATTAGTCCAGAAAACAACCTTATGATTTGATGTGATAGTGTTTCCAAACTTCAGTGGACATACATTTCAGAAATCGTGGGGTGTATCGAACCGTAGGTCAAAAATTGTGATACGAACCGAATCGTGAGTTGAGTGTATCGTTACAGCCCTACTGCACAGAGTCGTCCTAACCTGAACTCGATAGAATACATTTGGATAGTAAGCACGTAGCTGCTGTTGCTGCTCTTGCTGCTGCTGCTGCTACTAATCTGATTCTACTCCCCCTCTGCTGTGTCCCACACATTGTATAAAAAACACATCCGCCTGATACAGTATTTCAACACACATACTGTAAAATACATATCCACATATCTTCAAAATATGCATTCACTGTGAATCTCAGGGGGGGAGATTAGGGTGATTTTAGTGTTTTGGATAGTAGAGTAACTTTACTGATAAATTCAGTACAGCTGCTGCTGCTACTGACCTTGCTATGCTTCCCCCCTCTGTGATGCTCCCCCCAAACAAACAACCACCCCCAGGGAGAATGACTACTCAGCGGAGGGCTTCCGGAGGTGGAAGTTCATGACGACGCACTGCTGGGGGGAGACGGCAGCTGGGGAGTGGAGCCTGGAGATCAGGGACTCCCCCAGCCGGAGGAGGAGCTACAGACACGCAGGTCAGATACACAGGGAGTGCATTCCAATGTGCGACCTTGCGTCCTCCGCTTGTGCTTGTGGCCTCATGTTTTGCTGATACTCCGCCTCCGTGGAGAAAACAATTAAGCTTCCCCGCTATTAGCCTAGCCACAACAATTTTTGGGGGACTATTCTTCATTCACCATCCAGTTTGCAAATGAGAAAATGACTTTACAACTGAGCTTTTGCAAGACATTGAAATACATTGCTGTTGTCAGTGATGTCATCATGACGTATTACTTCCTGGTATGAGGCCTCAAGCACAAGTGGAGGATGCAAGGTCACATATTGGAACACACACACAGACAACACACTACTCAAAAACAGTTAGCTACAGACACGCAGGTCAGATACACACAGGCAGCACACTACTCAACACAGTTAGCTACAGGCACGCAGGTCAGATACACACAGGCAGCACACTACTCAACATAGCTAACTACAGACATGCAAGTCAGATACACACAGACAACACACTACTCAACACAGTTAATACAGGCACACAGGTCAGACACACAGTTAGGATACTCACTGCATACACACAGGTCAGAGACACGGCAGGAGAATATACTGAGTTAGACACACAGCCAGGCAGTAGGCTACAGGAACGCAGGTCAGACACTAGGACAAGGCACTAATCAACTCACTCAGTGTGTGTGTGTGTGTGTGTGTGTGTGTGTGTGTGTGTGTGTGTGTGTGTGTGTGTGTGTGTGTGTGTGTGTGTGTGTGTGTGTGTGTGTGTGTGTGTGTGTGTGTGTGTGTGTGTGTGTGTGTGAATCTTGTTATTTTGAATAGCGGGTTCAAATAAAATAATTCAAATGTATGTGTGTGTGTGTGTGTGTGTGTGTGTGTGTGTGTGTGTGTGTGTGTGTGTGTGTGTGTGTGTGTGTGTGTGTGTGTGTGTGTGTGTGTGTGTGTGTGTGTGTGTGTGTGTGTGTGTGTGTGTGTGCATTTTTACAGCCAAGCTGGTGGAGTGGTACCTGGTGCTTTATGGCACCTCCGTGCACCCGTACTCCCCCGCTCCGCACCGGCATGCACACGCTCGCTCGCTGGATGCGTCTCTGGATGATGACATCACAGAGGAATACACCGGTGAGCAGACCACACCTGAGACTCTGTGATGTTTTATATCTCCCACGTCTCCAGGTTTTGATTTATGTGGATGACATGAGTGAGTTGGCGGAGGTTGAGTTTTCTTGTTTAGACAGGTCTGTCAGTGCTGAAGAGATTACAGTAGAGAGCAGCAGACAGAATAGGATAAGCTGGATAGAGAGAGAGAGAGAGAGAGAGAGAGAGAGAGAGAGAGAGAGAGAGAGAGAGAGAGAGAGAGAGAGAGAGATAATAGGATAGGATATCATAGTTCATGGTTCAAAGTCAATTTCATTTTTTTCAGTTTTTGTATGCTCTTGTAACTTAGCAATACAACCTGACAAGACAAGGCACATATATAACAGGGATGGACAAACATGCTGTAGACATACATAATTATATCCCCGAAACGCGAAAAGCTATTTTATGGAAATAATCAACTCCACAAAACATTTCATGATGCATTTCTTTAAAGACCAATGCCAAACAAACTGGAATATGCTTAGAATTCATACCTAACCACCTTAAGTCTAGAGTAAGATAAAGATGGTGTGTGGTTGTATCAAGAAAATATCGGCGTGTGCTCGCTCATAAAACACATCTTTCCATTTGAAGGGAAATGCTATAATTTAGTAAAACACTGCATGTATATATATAAAAAACATTACATTTACCTCTTAGTTCACTAAATATGAAAGTATTTTCAAAACATTTGACTTAAACTAGCTGATATTCTATGATTTCTGACATGTCCCAAAACAGCAAAGTTTTGAGGCAACTTCTTGTCAGTAGTCCTGAGACTGGATTCACTTGGACGGGGATAACTCGACGATAAAAAATGTGATTTGTTTGCAATAAAAAACATTTTTTCAGTTACTAAACCCTTTAATTGGATAGGGTGATGAACAACAAAATTCACCTTTTCCCTTTCTTTAAATTGACCTCAAAGTTGAAAGTGGGCTTAAAGGGTACATGGGCTTAATGGGTACGCTTACCTTACTTACCACAGTGATCCAGGATCATTGTTCATTTTACCGCACACAGTGATCCAGGATCATTATTTATATACTGCTTACAGTGATCCAGGACCATTGGTCATTTACCACAGTGATCCATGATCATTGTTCATTTATCACAGTGATCCAGGACCATTGTTCATTTTACCGCACACAGTGATCCAGGATCATTATTCATATGCTGCTCACAGTGATCCAGGACCACCGTTCCTTTACCACAGTGATCCTTGTTCATTTACCACAGTGATCCAGGATCATTGTTCATTTATCACAGTGATCCAGGATCATTGTTCATTTTACCACACACAGTGATCCATCATTGTTCATTTACCACAATGATCTAGGACCATTGTTCATTTACCACAGTGATCCAGGACCATTGTTCATTTACCACGGGGATTCAGGATGATTATTCATTTTACAGCACACAGTGATCCAGGGTCATTATTATATCCCCGAAACGCGGAGTGTTGGGATGTATTTGTTTTGCGTGTGCGGGCACGGCTGTGGCCGCCGCATCCACTGCCGCGTTAGGTCTTTTGTATTAACGCGATAACTAATCAACGGATGGTTGGATTTCTCCCAGATTTGGTGTGTGAATGCTCTAGGGTAGGTTCATGAACTGATTTGAGTTTGGAGGTCAACACTTTCAAGCCGGCTGAATTCAAGATGGACAATTTTTTGTTTGTCCCATTGCTTCAGACCAGTTGGATGGATTTGTCCCAGATTCCGTGTGTTAATGTTCGAGGGTAGATTCATGAACTGATTAGATTTTGGAGGCTTTCAAAATGGCGGAATTTTCATTTGGCCCATAACTTCTGACTGGGTGGATTAATTTGCCCGGTAACACCTTATTTTAATGGTTCACCATTTCAGTGGATCTACCACATTAGGTATAGTGTAATAACCAGTGTAACAATATTTAATACCGTGTAATACTAGTGTAATACCAATGTAACAATAGGCAATACCATGTAATACTTACACACAAATGCCTGATGTAAGTATAAAATTGCCACATGATGTTACGCTGGTATTACATGGTATTAAATATTGTTACACTGGTTATTACACTGTAGCTAATGTGGTACATCCAGTGTAATAGTGAATCATTAAAGCAGTGTTACCATATGCTCCATATTTGTTTTGCTTCGTTTGTTTGCTTCCTATGCACGTCATTGATTATATAGATATGGAATATATTTATTTTATATTTTGTATTTAACATATAAGTTTATCAAAAGGTGGACGGGAGTGGTAGGAATGATGGGGGACTGGAAGTGTCTGGCACTCTGGGCAAGAAGCAAGAGAGGTACTGCAGGCCAGGTAGTGGAGTGGAGTGGAGTGGAGTGAGTAGCTATAATATTCAGCATAGAAACGAGGCCAGACACGACCTCTGGTGAGCAGCCATTGACAGTATATGTGAGCAGCATTTAACAGCAGGCTCCCCCGAGGCAGATACCAGGCGAGATGAAGAGGCAGAGGAGAAAGAGAGACAGAGCTTTTTCCTTTATTCTTCAGCCAAGTCTGATGCACATATCTGATGTGCTTACTGTGCATCACCTGATAACATTTCCATGGGCATGTCTTCATCTGCCCAGCCTTTGCTTCACTCTATAAAATCAAATAAAAATGTCAGTGGGTGGTGTGTGTGTGTGTGTGTGTGTGTGTGTGTGTGTGTGTGTGTGTGTGTGTGTGTGTGTGTGTGTGTGTGTGTGTGTGTGTGTGTGTGTGTGTGTGTGTGTGTGTGTGTGTGTGTGTGTGTGTGTGTGTGTGTGTGCATGCTTATGTTCATGTTTGTTTGTTTGTGTGCGTGGATGTATGTGTCCATGTCTGTGTGTGTGTGTGTGTGTGTGTGTGTGTGTGTGTGTGTGTGTGTGTGTGTGTGTGTGTGTGTGTGTGTGTGTGTGTGTGTTTGTGTGCGTTTGTGTGCGTGCGTGTGTGTGTGTGTGTGTGTGCGTGTGCGTGTGTGTGTGTGTGTGCATGTATATATTCATGCGTGTGTGTGTGTGTGTGCGTGCACCCGCGTGTGTGCGTGCGTGCATATCTCCTCATAGGCCCGTGTGATCCGGAGTGCAGTGATGATGGATGTGAAGGGCCCGGGTCTCACCAGTGCATGGCCTGCCTTCACTACTTCCTCAAGTTCAAGAACAACACCAGGTCTGGACTCCCTCACTTTTCCTGGATTCCTTCACCTTTGACCTTTCCATCAAACCTCTCCTTCTCTCTTCCGGCCGTGTGTGGGCCGCTGACACTCCCTTACTGTACCATAGGGACATGGCCATTTACTGGCAAAGAGTATTCAATAATAGGAGAGGACAGACAATAGAACGTCCCTGGCAACCCTTGTTTCCAGATAAAAAATGGCGCTGGGGTGAATTCTGCTCGAAATACAGTACATAAATGAACTTCATACGCTTGTAAAACATTTTACTACAAAATGCACTACAGTAAACATTTTTATAAGGCCACCTGGGAAATTCCAACTCCCATTGTCATTGTGATACAGCACTCCACAGCACACTACAGCACACAAGTGTTCGCTGCACACTGCACACAAGGAAATTGCATTTTATGCCTCACCCGGGCAAACATGGCAGAGATGTTGTAGCCCATACGCAGCCGGCAATACAATCCTGTCAGGGTCATAGTAAAATCAACACAAGTACATTAGCTTTGTGGTTATTTTGGAAACTGATGGAAGGACATATTGCTGGTCAATTATGGGCGAAAACTTTTTGTCACTCTTGTGACTCTCGTGATGCATAGAAGTTGAATGGAAGGACATAACAAGATAGGGGCGTGTTCACTCCAGTGGCACAACTGTGACACCTACAGATAGTTGCCCATAATACAATATATTGCTGGATCTCAAATGGTGCATTTGTGCACTTCAGTGTTCATGTTTCAGTGCGTATGGCGAATTGATTATGCACTGAAACATAGTGCCGGAAGTGCACAAGTGCACCATCTGAGACATAGCTCATGTCTTTATTACCATCCTGACTACCACGAAGGCAGGTCTCTTCTAGACTGGTCTGGCTGACTTGCGGTCAACCCATCTCTGTACGGGAGAGGCAAAGGTTTGCCTAGCTTCATCGCATTCATGAAGTGCCTCTGTATGCTGCTAGTTGAAGCTACAATCGATAAGACCGCCCAGTCCTTCACTCACCTGTTAACTGAACTGGTGGGTCATTGCCTAAAAAAACGCCCCATAAAGCCATTGGAAATGCTGAAAGTTGTTTGGCTCCAGACCCTGAAGAAATTTGAAATGTTGTAGATAGCACGACTGGCCAGACTAAATGAGTTCACAAAATGCCCAGGCTAGTGGTTTACAGTAATACCATCAGGGCTGCGTGCTGTTGTTCTGAATCTGGCACTGTATGACCTTGACCTTTGACCCCCTCACCCCTCGCCCCATAGGTCGTGCGTGGGCAGCTGCCCAGAGGGCTTCTGGGGCGACAGGAAGCGCTGTAAGAAGTGCTACTCCTCCTGCCG
>NC_085867.1:26424112-26426612 GCF_034702125.1 Engraulis encrasicolus | reverse complement strand
TGACATATCACCCACCCCTAGTTGAAACAGACCTGGGCCACAATCCAGGGCAAAATGATGCGTGTCAAATGCACTGGTGATAACCTGCCAGGGCTTTAACGTTCTCAGTTTGTCCACCATTTCCAATGTATCCAGTAGGGGGAGTAGATTCACAGCGAGGAATCATTTGTGTGGTGGTGGAATGGGTGAACGAAAACACACACACACTAAACACACTACCCAAAAACAATGTAGTGATGTAGTATATTCACGGTTATTTAGTTCACATACACTACATACAGATGTGTGTAAGTATTTTTGTGATATAGTAGGCATATGCATGGAAGGACGTGTTATTTTGGTCTGTGATTCAAGGGTAACTGTGTTGATACAGGGCAGCCGTGGCATAGTGGTTAGAGAGTTGGTCTTTCAATCAAGGGGTTGCAGGTTCGAATCCCCCCTGACCTCTCCCTACATCTCCATCCATGGCTGAAGTGCCCTTGAGCAAGGCACCTAACCCCACATTGCTCCAGGGCCTGTAACTAATACCCTGAAAAGTAATACATTTCGTCGCTTTGAATAAATGAAAGCGTCAGCTAAGTGCAATGTAATTAGCTGGGTTTCTTAGCGTCCAAAAAGGGCCTAATCGTTACGCGCTGGATAGAAGCACCAAAATCGGTGTAGACCTTCCTTAGGGTGTTCTCCATCATTTCAGAAGGGGTGCCCCAAATTTCAATGTCATTAAGGTCATTTTTATGGGGTAAATCCAAGATGGCTGCCCAAAACCAGCCAATAGTAGTAAAATGCTGTACTGCCTGGACATAATGGTGTTATGGGCCAATCCACCTATTTGTGTGTGATGTATACAAACTGAACTTTGAAAATATGTGCAAAACTTACCATAAAAACAATGTTATATATGTCTTATTTAGATTCAAAAACAGGAAAATCATAAAAACCATGGTCAGAATGAGATCACTCTACAATTGAGAGCTCATTTCTGGGCATTTAGGTATTGAACCAACATTCATTAAGAGTTTTAAAAATTTGCAGTGGGTCATATCTATAACATCCAAAAAGAAAATTGTGGTTAGAAAATTTAGGGGAGAAGAGATAAACCCTTGAACTGGGCCACACATAACTGTCCCAATGTTAGCATGCTAGCATTAGCAGGTTCAGACACTCAGTCTGCTCTTCAGATAAAGATGGCAAACAATAATTTTAATCCCACTTACACATGCGCGCACACACACAAACTACTACTACTTCCTTAGGACCCCCTCAATGATTTAACCCTAGGAGTCCAACTGAAATATATTCATATCAATCAAGTCAATAATACAGTCATGGCCAAAAGTATTGGCACCCCTTCAATTCTGTTAGAAAATACTCAATTTCTTCCAGAAAATGGTTGCAATCACAAATTCTTTGTTATTAATATCTTCATTTGTTTTTCTTGAAATGAAAAAACACAAAAGAGAATGAAAAAAAGTCAAATGAATGATCATTTTACACAAAACTCCAAAAATGGGCCGGACAAAAGTATTGACACCCTCAGCCTAATACTTGGTAGCACAACCTTTAGACAAAATATCTGCGAAGAACCACTTGCGGTAACCATCAATGAGCTTCCTACAACACTCTGCTGGAATTTTAGACCATCCTTCTTGAGATTTGAAGGGTGCTTTCTCCAAACCGCCACTGTGAGACCCCTCCACATGTTTTCTATGGGATTAGGGGGTGGACTCCTACATTATGCAGCAAAATTTGTTGATAGTCTTTAGACTTCATAATTTCATGCACACGGTCAAGCAGTCCAGTGCCAGAGGCAGCAAAGCAACCTCAAAACATCGGGGAACCTCTGCCATTTTTGACTGTACGGACCAAGTTATTTTCTTTGAAGGCCTCATCTTTTTTCCTGCATTCATTTGAATGGAGAGGAAAACACTGAGGCCTTCAAAGAAAAGAATACGGTCTGTACAGTCAAACATGGCAGAGGTTCCCTGATGTTTTGAGGTTGCTTTGCTGCCTCTGGCACTGGACTGCTTGACCATGTGCATGGAATTATGAAGTCTGAAGATTATCAACAAATTTTGCTGCATAATGTAGGAGTCCACCCCCTAATCCCATAGAAAACATGTGGAGGGGTCTCACAGTGGCAGTTTGGAGAAAGCACCCTTCAAAACTCAAGAAGGATGGTCTAAAATTCCAGCAGAGTGTTGTAGGAAGCTCATTGATGGTTACCGCAAGTGGCTGTTCGCAGATATTTTGTCTAAAGGTTGTGCTACCAAGTATTAGGCTGAGGGTGTCAATACTTTTGTCCGGCCCATTTTTGGAGTTTTGTGTAAAATGATCATTCATTTGACTTTTTTTCATTCTATTTTGTGTTTTTTCATTGCAAGAAAAACAAATGAAGATATTAATAGCAAAGAATTTGTGATAGCAACCATTTTCTGGAATAAATTGAGTATTTTCTATCAGAATTGAAGGGGTGCCAATACTTTTGGCCATGACTGTACAT
>NC_085867.1:26414112-26416612 GCF_034702125.1 Engraulis encrasicolus | reverse complement strand
TCTATTCAATGCTAGGAGTATTATGACACGCCCCTTTAGGCAGACCGGAACCTGGTCATGTTAGGTGTCCATAGCAACCTATTACATTGGCATAGCTCTATATACTTAAAGAATCTCTGCTTTAATACTCTTAATGCCATGTCTTATCCATCAGTGAACTCTATACCTTAATGCCTTTGACTCTCTTTATCCCCACCCCCATCTCTTATTATCTCTCTGCCATGTCACCTCTCCAAACAGTTATCCATATCTCAAAGCTCTTGTAATTGCCTCCCCATCTCTAGACCCTGCCCCTCCACCCCTCTCTCCAAACAGTCAGCCATGTTGTATTATAATTCCTTCTTATTTCCTCCCCACCACCCCCACCCCCTATCCCCATCATCCTTTTATCTAAAACAAAACACCCTATTGTGTTACTGCTTATCCCAATCAGTTGAAGAAGGTACCGTAGGTCTGCGCACTGCCAAGTAAGCTCCAAAAAAACGAAACAGGCAGTGTGCAGACCTACCTTCTTCAACTGTCTGACACTATTGTCTGGCACCTGTGAAACGTGATTTTTGGATGTGCGTACCTACCAGGCTTGTACGAAATTCCCAATGGAAAGAATTTCAATTCAAAATAATGCCATAATACGAACACTAGGTGGTGCTATTACCTTGAATTTCTTTGAATTTAATCTACACCACCCATTGAAAGTACATAGAACACCACCACCTAGTGTTCGTATTATGGCATTACTTTGAATTGAAATTCTTTCCATTCGGAATTTCGTACAAGCCTGGTACCTACCCCTACCCAAGACGACTTGTCCCATTCAGACATGTGATCCTGTATTCTCCATATTCCCCCGTCGCCGGCCAGGTCGCTTCCTGACCATCGAGCAGACGTGTGTGTTGCGCTGCCCGGTGGGCCGGTTCGGCAGCCGTGCGAGCGGCGTGTGTGAGATGTGTGCCACCGGCTGTGCCCAGTGCACCGGCCTGCAGCAGTGCCAACGCTGTGCCACCACCCGACGCAAGCAGCTCTACCTGCAGGACGGCCAGTGTGTCCAGCAGTGCACCCGGTAAGCGTGTGCGTGCATGTGTGTACCCCTCAGTCAGGGACAAGTGTGTGTGTGTGTGTGTGTGTGTGTGTGTGTGTGTGTGTGTGTGTGTGTGTGTGTGTGTGTGTGTGTGTGTGTGTGTGTGTGTGTGTGTGTGTGTGTGTGTGTGTGTGTGTGTGTGTGTGTGTGTGTGTGTCCCTCAGTCAGGGACAACGTGCGTGTGTGTGTGTGTGTGTGTGTGTGCACCCTTCAGTCAGGGACAACCAGCCATATGTGTGTGTTTCTCTGTGAACTCATCAGTCAGGGACAACCACCCATATGTGTGTGCAAGTGTATTTTCTACGTGGGTGTGTTTCTAACCCTCGTCTGTGAGTGTGAAAGTGTCTATGTGTGTGAATAATAGTGGTGTGGATCGGCACTGCCCTCACGATCCGATTCGATCACGATTCGGGAGGTAGTAGATCCGATTCGATTCGATTCTATTAGATCCAATCCGATTCGATTCAATTCTACAATGCATTGCAATGCATTACATTTCTACTGAACGCAAAGCAAATGTTCAGCCATGATGAGGAAATACAAGTAGTCAGATACTGAGCAACAATTTATTGGCTGTTTTCTGTATCAGTCTGTATCAGTCTTGCAATGTTTTGAAGTGTTTTTATTTAATTTAACATTCATTTGCTCCCGAAATATCCATGGAAGTAATTGAAATTTAAAAAAAAATGCCGGATTGATTCTGGAACTTGCCGGATCTGGATCTGGATCGTCCATGCCCCGGATCGATTCGGATCGCCGAATCGATCATTGTTGACACCACTAGTGAATAATACTAACTTTATTTGCATAGCACAATTCATACAAGACATGCTGTTCAATAAGCTTTAACACTTGGATTACAAAATACATAAAATTGGTTGAATTAACATCCAAAAGAGCGTGGGCATGAGACAGCTTATCTCCCCTGTCTCTCTGTGTTCATGGGTGGCTTCACCTTGTCAATTCAGCAGAGTTTAGTTGACTAACGAGTTTCTCTCTAACTGTTACTACCTGCATTTGCCATCTCTTGTTCACAGTAATCTTACTTGTGTTTACTGCATGTTCTCTGACATATGAACTGAAGTCTGTGTATGCGTGTGTATGCGTGTGTGTGTCTGTGTGTGCGTGTGTGTCTGTGTGTGTTTATAGGGGTTTCCCGGTGGGCCAGGTGTGTGAGAGCTGTGCGGAGGGCTGCCTGACGTGTGAGAGGAACGCCACCCACTGCCTGAGCTGCCAGGAGCCTCTGCTACTGCACCGCCACGACTGCGTCTCCGCCTGCCCACCAGAACACATACTCAGGGACGGGGAGTGCCTACACTGCCCTAGTGGCTGCAGCCGGTGCACTGGAGCCGGACTGTGTGCAGGTAAGAGAAAGATGAAGAGAGAGATGGAGAGAGAGAGAGAACCCCCCAGAATACACAG
>NC_085867.1:26399112-26411612 GCF_034702125.1 Engraulis encrasicolus | reverse complement strand
TGATTCAGACTGTGACCCATCGTGCTTACACTGCTCCGGCCCGCACGCCACCGCCTGCACCAGCTGTGCCGATGGCCTGCGTCTGGACGGGCACGGGCGCTGTGCCACCCTCACCACCTGCCCCCCGCACCACTACGCCGACCAGGACGGGGAATGCCACCAGTGCCACAAGCACTGCCAGCAGTGCAGCGGTCCGGACAGGAACCACTGCCTAGCCTGCAGCGGCAACCACTTCCTGCTAAGTTAGTACCAGTTAAGCAGCTTCGGGCTAACCTGGTTCTCACGCAGATGGAGCTCACAAAGTGTAACGAAGATGCACGAAGCACGAAGGGTCTGCGCGAGAGCCAGGCTAGCTTCGGGCAGCTTTTTTGGGGCTTTTTCCCTTTCAATATATAATGTAAAGCAATCAATCGCTGTATGTCTTTCTCACCTGCAAAAATATTGAATATAAACTCATCATCTCTACCAGAGATTCTAACCAGGCGAACACTGGCAGCGGCGGCAAGATGAAGCGCCAGAGAATCGTTGGACTGTGTAGCAAGAGCAATAGAAGCAACAGAGTGTGCCCGAGCAGGATGCAAGCATTCCGACATTCTAATTGGCTGTGATGGCTGTCGCTGAACTGCAACATAGTGCATTTACATAATATTCACTTTTGTCTCTTCTGTCGCCAGCGACTCAATACAAAGTCAATTACTTCCGTTGTCTATTCATGCCATTATATATTTGGCAAATGAGCTATGCTGTGCTTCGGCGACAGCCGCCACAGCCAATTGAAATGTCGGAATGCTTGCATTCTGCCTGTAATGGTCATACTTTTCGCTTTTATCGCTTGTGTCGCTCTTGCGGTAAGGTGTTTCAGCCTAGAGAAGATCCTGCAACGACCAATCATGGTCAAATGCGTAAAACATGCTACAACATCAGTGGCTCCTGCTGTACATCATTGCTCTCTAGCCGTAGCTCTAGTTTGTTCACAGCCCTCATTTTTGCACTTTTGCCCTGCAGAATGAAGTATCTCTCCTCTACTCTCAATACTCATGAACAGCGTGATGTGTTTCATGTGCGTTACGCCCTTTTATGGGGGAAAACATTGGGGGGAAAGCCTATGCAAGTCAATTTGTGGTGTTGGGAAAGAATAAAACAAAGACAAGGACCTGTAGACTAGCGTTGTTCACGCTCAAAATGCCGAAAACGTGTTGTGTTGCCGGGTGTTCAAATAATATCGCCAAACAGCCATGGCTGAAGCATGGAGTGTGTTCATTAAGGCTAGTCGATGTAGCATGTAAGTTAATGAGACATTCGGTTTGATTTCCCCCATAAAGGGGCGTAACGCACATTTACGAGCAAAGTATCCGGATGGCCGTTCATGCGTATTGTGTGATTGTGTTGTATCCAGATGGCAGCTGTGTGGACGCGTGTCCGGTGGGCTTCTTCCGTGACCAGGCGCTGCACAGCTGTGAGGAGTGCCACCCCTCCTGCCTGTCCTGCGGGGGGCGCCACAGCCACGAGTGCCTGGCCTGTAAGCCAGAGCTCTTCAGGGACGGAAAGGAGTGCGTGGAGACCTGCCACTCCAGGTGACTCATGACGGGCATATACGATATATATACAACTAGGGGTGTAACGGTATGCAGAAATCACGGTTCGATACGTGCCTCGGTTTTGGGGTCACGGTTCGGTACAGTATATATAAAAGGAAAATACATTCAAACTGCTACTTTGGGTCGGAGATTTCATCAGTGTAAGTTATTGCACTTTTCTGAAGGTCTCACAAAGAACAAGCCTTTACACCGTTTTTTTCTTGCATTCTCTCTCAGCGTTCTGCATGAGCCACTACATCTAGTGGCAGCATAATGTAAACAGAGTAACTTGTCACTCTACCTTTCGGTACAGCACTGTTCGGTTCGGGACAGGTCTGCTCGGTTCAGTACAAATACAATACATTGCACCTTTACAGGCCTATATACAACATATGATGAATGACACACTCACACACACATGCGTACACACTCATAGCCACGAGTGCCTGGCAGGTAAGGTGACACCAAGGAGTGCGTGGAGACCTGCAGTCCAGGTGACCACTGACAGGCACATACGATATATACGATATATACGATATGTGACACACACACACATGCGTACACACTCATAGCCACGAGTGCCTCGCAGGTAAGGTGACGTCAAGGAGTATGTGGAGACCTGCAACTCCAATTGACTTACAATGCTTAAGTTGACTTGCAATACTTGCACAGACAGAGACACAAAGACAGACCGATGGAGATGCGCAGACAGACAGATAGAGACATATAGACAGGCAGGCAGGCAGACACACAGACAGATAGAGACATATAGACAGACAGGCAGGCAGACAGACACACAGACAGACAGGCAGACACACAGATAGAGACATATAGACAGGCAGGCAGACGGACACACAGAGACTGGATCTCCCTTCTGGATTTCCCTTCTCCTTGCAGACACACACACACACACACACACACACACACACACACACACACACACACACACACACACACACACACAGATAATAAGAAAGGGATAGAAAACAATTTGACAAAAGCAGTCAGAAATAGCTATAACCATTCATTGTCAATTGTGCAGAACATGAAATGCTTATTCTGAATACCAATGCATGTGCACTGCAAGACAACACCTTCCTATTGTTTGGTTCTAACAACGTAGCAATTTCTGAGCACACTCCTGTTGGTGAACTGTGCACTGCTATACAAGACAGACATTGTTTAAAATATATGCACTTCAGCAATGCAAAGTAAGACGCACACGTAATGTTGTGGCAAGTCAAAAAAGAGTGTCTTTAACGTTCTGCATACACATGCCACCTTTCCTCCCTCCCCCTCCCCTCCTCAGTCGCTATGGTGACATGTCCACGCGCTCGTGCGAGCCGTGCGACTCCAGCTGCGAGGAGTGTTTGGGGGCGGGGCCGACCAGCTGCCTGAGCTGCCGGGAGGGCCAGCTGTACCTGCGGAGGCAGGGCCAGTGTCTGCACACCTGTCCCCAGGGCCACTACGAGGACACCCACCACAAGACCTGCGAGCCCTGCCACCCCTCCTGCAAAACCTGCTACAGTAGGTCACTCCTGTTACAGTACGTCACTCCTGTAACCGTACGTCACTCCTGTAACCATACGTCACTCCTGTAACCATACGTCACTCCTGGCCTGCATTTGTGTAACATACGGAATACCGTATACTGTTACACAACAGTCCCCATTACAGGATGTGCGATCCCTGCCACCCGTCCTGCTGAAGCAGTTACAGTAGGTCACCCCTGCTGTCCCGCATGTGTGTATCATATGCAATACAGCAGGGCTATTCAATTAAATGTCACCGAGGGCCAGGTTTTCGAACTCCTCCCATCAAACTCGCCAGTTTCGACTCAATACGGAACCCGTACTTTTATCTCTAAAAGTTTCAATTTTGTTCTGATCTCGTGGGGGGCCAGAGCCTTGCTGTCCAAGGGCCGTACCTGGCCCTAGGGCCGCCATTTGAATAGCCCTGCAATACAGTATACATACACTGACTATACAGTCCCCACCACAAGACCTGCAAGCTCTATCACCCCTCCTGCAGGACCTGTTAGATTACATTAGGTCACTGCTGATACAGTAGGTCACTCCTGTTATAGGAGGTCACTGCTGATACAGTATTTCACTCCTGCTACAAATGGTCACCCCCTCATTGCCTGCATGTGCGGATCACATATGCAATACAGTACATTCACGCCCCACCACAAGACCTATAGGCAGGTCTTTCATAGGCATACCTTGACAGATGACTGTCTGATTCAGATGCACAGATGGACTATACAGTACAGACCGACTAAATAACAACACAACCTCTAGAAATAGAATATTCTCTCCCGAAGGTGCAGAAGTACCACCTGTCTTCTCAAAATGCACCACTTACCACAGACATTTTGTTCCATGTATTTCTTATTTACTGTATGTCTGATCACAGGTAAAGGAGCCCAGTCGTGCGAGTCGTGCCACATGGGCTACTCCATCATAGAGGGGGCATGCGTATCGCAGTGCATCATGGGAGAATATCCGGTCGTAGAGGTAAGTGAAAAAAACACACATGCGGTCTTGTGTCGTTTAATAAAGATCAATAAATTATTTTAGGAAAAAATGTTAAATTGTGTTTTCTTTCCAAAACTGTTGAGCTAGGTTTTGTATGAATCGTGCCATACAAATACTGTTTCTTTGATGATTATTTGTGTTATATTTATCTGCACTTAAAATGATGGTAATCCTACCTCTCCCTACGTGTGTGTGTGTGTGTGTGTGTGTGTGTGTGTGTCTGTGTGTCTGTGCGTGCGTGTGTGTGTGTGTGTGTGTGTCTCTGTGTGTGTGTGTGTGTGTGTGTGTGTGTGTGTGTGTGTGTGTCTGTGTGTCTGTGCGTGTCTCTGTGCGTGCGTGTCCGTCTCTCTATATTTCCAGCAGCCCCATGCGAGTAGCGGGTGTGAGCGGTGCCATGACTCGTGCCTGGAGTGCCGGGGGCCGGGCCCCCACAACTGCACGCTGTGCGCGTCGGGCCAGTCCATCCTGACGCTGGAGGGCCGCTGCCTGCCCTGCTGTACCCAGCAACACACAGCAGGGGGCGCCGACACCCACACAGGGGCCGCCACGCAGCAGGAGTGCTGCAACTGCACCGAGACCAAAGGTAGGCACTAATCTGGGTGGTGACACACACACACAATCTGTATGAGGCCGGTCTTCTGCCAAGACATCTCACAATTATCCTACAGTCTATCAACTTAACCCTAACCCGAACTCCTTGGGCCGCTACTGTAGGATATAGTGAATAGTGTTCTAACAAGGCATCCTGCATCAGCAAAGTATCCGACATATCTTTTAACATGGCTCTAACCCAGACCCTGCACTAGAACCCCAAGCGACTCTTCTGTAGTGTATTGTAATGGATTTGTAGGACCGTTTGCAGTGTAGGACCAAAGTACTGCAGTCTGGACACTGACCAGAACAGTGCCAGTGCCAGTTGCTTAGTAACTTGCGGGGCTGTCCATAAACGGTGCTAGACATGGAGGATTTCTGGGGCCTAACTTTTCTTGCAGAGCCATTAGTGCATTAGTTGTATACAGATGGCTGAGTTTGCAATTTCTGCTGCAGGCTTATTAGTTGTCCACTGTAGTATTAAATGGAATGGTTGTCTGACATGGAAATGGTCAGTTTTTCTGACCATATCTCATCACCACCATCATTCTTATCCTCACTGTGTGCGTGCGTGCGTGCGTGCGTGTGTCTGCAGGTGAGTGCATCCTGAGCACCAACTTCGCCTTCCGTAACGAGCCGGAGTCGGGCGGCGGTGACGACGACGATGACGACGACCTCTTGGAGCGCGGCAACCTGGCGCTCTTCGTCACCACCTGCATCCTCCTCCTCCTCGGCCTGGTGGGCGTGGCCATCATGATCCGCCGCTCGCTCGCCAAGAGCCACAGCAAGCCCGACCACGGACCCGCGCCCCGCGGCTACGAGAAGCTGTCTAACAGCAGCCGCTACGGCGGCGGGGGCGGAGGGGCTACGTCCTTCTCGTCCGAGTCGTACGGAGGAGGAGGGGGAGGCGGAGGCCGAGGAGGGTTCGAGGGCAGCTCCAACATCGGACGGTTCCGTGAAGAGCAGCTGGTGGACCTGAGCGACCGCTCGAAGGGGCGCGCGGTGGCCGACGATGACGAGGATGAAGATGAGGACATTGTGTACATGGGGCAGGACGGCACGGTGTACAGGAAGTTCCGCTACGGGCAGCTGGGGGACGATAACGAGGACGAGCTGGAGTACGACGACGAGACCTACTCATTCAGGTACACGCTGCCTAACAACAAGCAGCACTTCCTAGCAGCACTTAGGGCTGGCTGACAGGTGTATGAGGTCAGAGCGGCGTTTGGGCAGAACAGGTCGAGAGCCACTGGTTAACGATATACGGTATGCTCTACTAGTCTATTGCTTTTACTATGATCACACTTGATGATAGCCTCATGCAATAACGTGTGTGTGTGTGTGTGTGTGTGTGTGTGTGTGTGTAAATTCTGGTTGCAGGACGGATCCCTTTGCAGACAACCAGGCGGAGCAAGCGACCAAACCCGAGCTGGTGTGATGCATTATGGGACGATCTCCGTCTGTTATGTGTGTTTATCCAATCATCCATCTTTCCAAACCCAACAATGCAGTCTCGACCCGTGCTCGTGCATGGCCCTATTTAACACGATAGTCCACCCAACGTGGACTGCAAGATAAAAAAAAGTTTTAGCCTTGGCTTTGTGATTGGTTTACTTGGTTTACTTCTGTGTGAGCATACATGTACCTCCTGCCTGCGCTGGGGTGGATTTCTCGAAACCATAGTTGCTGGCTTCATTAGCTACTTTGTTGTTTTCAATGCAATTTCCCATTGGCAACTACCCAAGTTGCTAACTGGCTAATTACTAAATTTTCAAGAAATGCACCCCTGTACTGTTCTGTACACTACACCCTGATCTGACGGCTCTTCTGAAAAGCTTTGAACCTTTTTCATGTGGTCTGATCTAATCTGATGTGGCGGAATTACTGTTGCTTTTGTTTGCAGTCAAAAAAATGAGTTTTTTTTGTGAGAGCATAATAAACTTTTTGTTTGTTTGTTTATTGTAATAAAAAAAATGAATTTCATTGCTCAGAGTGTTTCTGATGAAGGAATTGTAAAAAAAAATCACAGGACACAAAATCACCAATCCAGACTCAAGGATTTAGATTAGAACAGTTTTTTAATTATTCATATACCTTTCTGTTATTTTACAACACGCCTGTATACTGTACACACAAACAGCTGGAGAAGGCCACTGGATCCAAAGTACTCGTACTTGCTCTTCATTTCTCTTTTAGACTAAAGGATCAGGTATCTGACAAATGTCTACAAGGGATCATGCAGTAGCATCCACACACATTACTCCACTGAAAACACTCAAGTGCACAGACAAAACACACACGCGCACACACCCACACCCACACACACACACACACACACACACACACACACACACATCCAAACAAACACACTCAACAGAAGTGAAGATTGTGCTTCATAGCAATTGTTGCCCCATTCCCACCCTCCACCCTTTAGAAGTCATGTTCAGTTTTGCAACAGGACCATGAGAGAGACAAGATAGTGATCCACACACAGTCATGTACACACACTATGGCAAAGGGAACTGCATTCAAGGAACAATCAGACTGAGACCTCAGCAAAAGCATGCTCTCTCGCTGAGTATAGGGGTGCAAGTCAATTCTCCAAACGTGCGTCCTTTCCTCTGCCCTCTGTCATTGACAACTTTTCATTGCTTAAGTCAGTTTTATATTGGCTATTTATTAACCGTTCAAACTACAAACATTGTATATCTGGAAAAGAAATCCAGCCTTGTGGCACATGAGGTTTACCTACAGTATGTATCCTACCGTATTTCTGTTTTAAAGGTTAGGTAAATGTCCAATATAAAACTGACTTCACCCAAGTAGACAAGGAGGACACGGGACAGAAGGACGGATTTAATTTTGGAGAAATGACTTGCACCCTAGGTGGACATTGCATCTTCTGTCATCACCATACACTAACACTGGGACCAAATCCTCCTGCTGAACATACAGGTAAGTGATACTAAAATGTGTCTGAATGGTTCTTATGACAACTACGGTACTTAGTGGCTTGGTGAGTGTCTCAACGGTGCCTGTGATCCAGACGGTTGAAGTCAATGGATATTGGTTGAAGTAGATATTACAAAAGCTGCCTTCCAGTTATGTGAGTCATGGGGTGCAAGTCAAACTACTAACTCCTTTCCTTCCTACTATTTGTTGCTTGTGGCCATGTGACGCAAGGTCTGTCGTCATGTTCTGAACTGGGATATCAGGATTCTAACCTGACTCTCGCCAGATGAGTGAAGTTCCACAATGCTCCACATGGCGTTCTACTGATCACTTATCCAACCAGGAGTCCGTTTCTCGATTCTTGCCTTTGCTAACCGTCTTAAGTCGGTCTTGAGTTGGTCGTAAGTTGCTCTTGAGTTGGTCTTGAGTTGGTCTTAAGTTGGTCTTCAGTTGGTCTTTAGACGCAAGACCAACTTAAGAATAACTTAAGAAGAACTTAAGAACAACTTAAGACCAACTCAAGACCTTGGTTACAACGTTGGTCTTAAGAACGAACAAAATGGCTAAAGTCGTTAGCAAAGGCACTGTCGAGAAACGACCCCCTGATCCAAGGCCTTGCCTCCTGACATTTGTCTCCAATGCAGTGTGCATTTACAGGGTGCATTTCTCGAAACCATAGTTGCTAACTAAGTTAGCTACTTTGTTAGTTGCAATGCAATTTCCCATTGGCTTCTACCCAAGTTGCTAACTGCTAACGACTACACTTTTGAGAAATGCACCCCAGCCTTCCCAGATGTATGTGTGGAGTAAGGTGGAACTTCATCAGGCTATACTCGGGTCAGTCAGCATCTAATATTTGCCGACCACCCCATTGATTTTGATTAGCTTGGCAGTGATGGGCAACCTGCATGCAGGAGTTACAATCCAGTGCCAGATGTTCCAAATTGCCGGATTGAACTGGTAAATCCAGGTAATTTGGAATATGTGGCAATGGATTCTAGATTCTGCATCCAGGTTGTCCATCACGGGCGATTGGCTACACTGGCAGCTGCCGCAAGGTCATCCTGGGGTCAACCATCTGCTGACCAGGGGTGCATTTCTCAAAAGCGTAGTTGTTAGCTAGTTAACAACTTGGGTAGTTGTCAACAGGAAATTACACTGCAAACAACAAAGTAGCTAACATAGTGACAACTATGGTTTCGAGAAATGCACCCTTGACCTGCAAGCCACCGTTTACAACAGTGAGCTTCGTACGTCACAGCTTACCAAAGTATTTTGATCCTGTTTGTGAGTAGGTCCAGTAATCTTCGTTATGACAAATATTGTTCCCACTAATTACTACTTTGGCCAGACATAGGCTATAACATGTAGATTCTAGATCGAAGTAATGGGCGACAACGTTTTTGCTATGTAGTGCATCTGAAATGGCATTAAAGGGGGAAATTATATGACCATTTAAAAGAAAGGCCTGTGTGGGCATTTATGCTACAGTAAAATTATTGCTTTTGATTAATTCTCATGCAACGTTTTGATAGAACCATAACAATAACAAACCTATCCAGAGAAGAGTAAAACGACCCATTAAAACTGTAACGATGGACCAAAATGGGCCTGTCTGGTGTGATATTCGGCATGAACAAGTGGCCTAGATATGTCCAAAGTGTCTGTGATATTGGGTGTAGCTGCAGGAGTGTTGTACTGTAAGTGCCGTTGGACATTGGAGCGATGTGAGCCGTTGGACGCAAGGTTGTTAGCCTCCGATGCTACATGCTAAGGAAGTGGAAGTCTGTTGAGGCTCAGCCGGTGTGGATGATGCGCCAGCGAAGATAATTTATTGTATGTGTGTGTGTGTGTGTGTGTGTGTGTGTGTGTGTGTGTGTGTGTGTGTGTGTGTGTGTGTGTGTGTGTGTATTTACAAGTGCACGTGTGTACCGTACAGTATATCCATGCGATGTGTGTGTGTGTGTGTGTGCATAATATAATGTGATTATTGCATCCACTCCAATGAGCAACCATCTGGGGCTAGACACCTGAACATCCCTCCAGGCCTCCAGGCCGTGGTACTCCATGCGACGTGATGAGGCGAGGCAAGGCAGTGTGTGTGTGTGTGTGTGTGTGTGTGTGTGTGTGTGTGTGTGTGTGTGTGTGTGTGTGTGTGTGTGTGTGTGTGTGTGTGTGTGTGTGTGTGTGTGTGTGTGTATGTGTGAGTGCGCGTCAGAGCCGGCCTCAGCCTCAGGTCTTGGGCCCCCCGTCCTTAAGAACTTCCCATACTGGACACCTCACTTCTGCGCATAAACACACAAAAAATAATTATTAAGGTTGAGTACATGGCAGCCTTTCCAATCCTTTTAATCATGGTCACACAGTACAGTTACTTATTATTATGTTCGGTTAATGGGGAGTCTATTAGTGCAGTGCAGTGCTTGTGACATGTGACACCTGCTAGTGCAAGGGGTAGGTGTGAGCGTGAAAATAGGCAAAGACACGCTCTTACTGCCACCTATTCATTTTTCTTAACAATTTCTTAACTGGATGCTGGTTCCTACATAAAGCATAGATGACCTGAAGAAGTAATATGAAGAGTTTCATTGCAAAACGGTGTATCCACCATTTTTCACTTTTGCATTTTATTATTGGAAATGACTGAAATGCAATGGAATGCCCAATACAAAATGTCAATTTCCCCAAATTCTACCAAATGGATATGAGTTTTGCAATGAAACTCTTCCATTGCACTACAATGAATAACAGCACTCAGCCGGAGATGTTCGTAGACTAACAAATAAGAGCAAATCTGAGAGTGCTGTCCTCTACTACTTCTTCAATTCATGTGTGAGAATGACACATAAGGAGATTGACAGAATCTTACATGCAATTCAGGTGGTTAATGGGTCTTGTGTTGTGAGTTTTAATCAAGAGCATGTGTTTTAAAAAAGAAGCTTGTGATCCTGGCTCCCACCAGGCAAGCAAAGGGTGTGATTCGGGATTTTGACACTGTGCTTTGGTGAGTGATGTGAGGAGGGTGTGGAGTGTTTGCTCTGCCTGTGGTGTGGACAGCACGATGACGTCTAGGGTGTGTGATTGTGATCTGGCTGTGGTGTGGACGGTGGGTAATATTTTTATGGTGTGAAATCTTACTCGGGTTCTGTGGATGGGGCTGCCTCAGCTCCTGAGAGGAAGGCATTGAGTCTAAGAGAGAGAGGTGAGGTGAAGTGAAGAGGGGAAACCCTAGATCAGTGAGGGTGCAGTATACTTGATTAGCGTGCAAATACGACAGACAGGGAAAGGCAAGATCATCATCATCAGCAGAGGTGTCAAATGTAAAAAATAAACATTAAAAAAATCATTCCAACACAGATAACTCTGAGAAACTAGTAGACCTGTGTACTTGCCTTACAGTCAGCGAACTCTGCGCTGGTTGGATCAAATTTGTGTAAGGTTCTTGTTGGGCTTTTTAGTGTTTTTCAGTAACAACACAGTCTATCAACCTCATTAGGTACAATTGATTAACTGGTGTAACAGCTATGTAATACAATGGTGTATGTGTTGTAATTACACCATGAATTTACTTTTACTTGTACTTTTGACACCTCTGATCATCATCATCATCATCATCATCATCATCATCATGCACTAGATTGTGGAGAACAGCCACCATATGTAGATAGTGATAGATCATGCAGACCTTTAAGATTGAAGATACTTACGCTGAGTTGTTGGCTGCTTCCTTTAGCTCCTCGTCAAGTCTTAACGACGGAGCGTGGTGAGGTGTGGAAGAAAGAGATAGGGAGAAGGAACGCCAAGGAGGAAGAGAAAAGGAACAAAGGGATAGTGAGGAGGGAGGATTGCAAGGGGGAAGAACAGAAGACAGAAGGTGAAAGAGAGAGAGAGGGAGGAGGGAAGTTTTGGGGGGAGAGAAAAGAGGGAGAGAAGGCAAGAAAGACAGAAAAGAAGATGGAGGGAGGGAGAATGGCGTGGAAGACGTGAAGAAGGGAGAGATGGAGAATGGAGGATGGAGAGGGAGCGAGAGAGGACGAGAGGGAGCGAAGGAGAGAAAGACAAAAAAGAGAGAGGGATGGTGGAGGGAAGACGGTGAGGGAGACATGAAGAAAGGAGAAGAGAGGGGGAGAGATGAAAGAAAGTAAAGCCATGACCACATGCACACCAAAACAGGGGCGCATTTCTCGAAACCAAAGTTGCTAACTTTGTTGTTTGCAATGCAATTTCCCATTGACAACTACCCAAGTTGCTAACTGCTGACAATTACCCTTTCGAGAAACACACCCCAGATCAGTTCTCAGTCCTCAACCAAACCTGCCATGCAACCTGTTTCCTGCCAATAGGAACCCAGAGAGAGAGAGCGTTCAACAGGAAATAATGGCTCCCAGAATAAAACAAGCAGACCAATTATTATTCAGAGAGAAAAGAAAGTGTTTCCTGGTGTTAGCACTTCCCGATCCCAAGTCAGATTTGGGCGCCGTTACCATGGTATCCACCAGCAAGTTCGCACATCTGACTGACACCCTTGGATCTCAGCGTTTGTTTTATTTTTTTTCACAGAAGGCTGTAAAATTACCATGAACCTCATCCTACTTCGTTCTGTGTACTGCATAGTTCTTTGATGTTAAGAAGACTCAGTAAAACAGACTGGGTGGTAAAGGTCTGGGGTTTCTTGGACAGCACAGGCATCTGCTACCATTAGACATATCAAAAAAGTGGCAATCTGTTACTGTCAAGAGGTAGACACCGCCCACTTGTTTGAAACAGATGATGGTTGCTGTTGTCTTACCTGAGGCACTAAGGCACTATTTGGCAGGCAGTCAATCAATGAAAATGTATT
>NC_085867.1:26391612-26394112 GCF_034702125.1 Engraulis encrasicolus | reverse complement strand
AATTCTACATAGGCTATAATATCATATTGAAGTTGGGCAGTGCACCTCAGAAGCTCCTGAAGGGCAATCTGGCAACCTGGCACCCACAGGCACCATGTTGGTGACACCTGCACTAATGTACAGTACGTATATAGTGGTACTATAGTAGTATACAGTAGTACAGTGTAGTAGTATGGTAGTAGTAGTATAGTAGTATACAGTATATGGTAGTGAGTGAACCTGATGAAGCAACAGCGAAACATGTTGTTCACCAAATAAACTACCAGCAAAGAATGCCAGTGTGCGGTGATTCATCCTTCATTTACACAGCATGTGGTAGTATTGCGTACCTCCGGTCGATCATGTGGTAGCACCTCTTGAGCCAGCCCAGGCCTGGCATCCTCCTGTGGGGCGTGGCTCCGTTCAGGTAGACTATCATGTAGTCCTCAGCTACCATCAGCTCCAGCGTACTGATCACATACCTACAACACACACGTGCACACACACACACACACACACACACACACATGCACGCACGCATGCACACACACACACACACAGGTTATTAAACGTACCTGCACACACACACAGGTCACACACACACATCACAGGTCGCCTCACCAAACCAAAACAACCAACTTTCTCTTTCACACAGACCTGCACACAGGCACACACGCATGCACACATGCACATAGACACAGAGGTTACATCACATTACCTCAAATCATCACACCTGCACAAACGTACAGACATCACAGGTCACCACCTCGCCTCATTTCACATACACACACTGACATACTGTATCAGCACACACACAGGTCATCTGACTTTACCTGAGATACCTGCAAACACACACACACACACACACACACACACACACACACACACACACACACACACACACACACACACACACACACACACACACACACACACACACACACACACACACACACACACACACACACACACACACACACACACACACACACACACCATATCATCTCATCTTACATACCTGCACACATAGCTGACATACACACACACACACACTAGTAGTCACCTGACCTGACCTCACTCTGCTGCACAGAGGACACGCACCACAGGGCAGGTCAGGCGGTACTTACGCCTTATGTCATACGACCCTAAACCTAAACCTAACCCTAACCTTAACCCTAAACCTAAACCTAAACCTAACCCTAACCCTAACCTTAACCCTAAACCTAACCCTAACCCTAAATTGCTTGTTTGAAATGTTTGATTACCATGTGACGGTACCGAAAGGGCGTCAAACTAGTGGGTCGCCCCTACTCACAGCGGTATCATACTCTCGACAGTCGACAGACACCACACTTGACCATGCCATACTCTGCATTGCAAGTCCGAGTCAAGTCACAAGTACAGACCCATTTTCACATTAAGACCCTCTCCACACTGCTACGTATGCATGTCCCCCTTTGCCAGTCCAAAAATAGTAGGCCTAATGTATTTCTAGTATTCCTAGTATTCCTAATATTGCCGACTCAAGTCTTGCATTGTTAGTTGGGGTGATCGACAGAATTGTTTTAGAGTTATTTTGATAGACAGTCAAACGCAACGAGCAGGAGGTCGTCTGCCTATCAGCGCAGGTACGCTTCCGGAAATTTGGGGTGGAAGTATTCTCGCAGATCAATCGCAGATGCTTCGAAACGGTTGAAAGGAATTCTATAGAAGCCCGCTGTCCATATGTTATCTAGGTCAGTGCAACATAGCCAACCATTAACATATATCATTTTCCCCTATTGACTCTGTCCATTCTCCCTCTATCGCCACCTTGATACCTCGTGTAACCTCTGTGAGGTCGATTTCCCCCCTCTGTCCAAGTTGCATCTCTACACAATAATCCTAAATGGCCCTCATCAAATGATCTACTCAACTCCGCATTTAGACAATTCTGCCATGGGGTGGAAGGAAGTATCATGCTGAGATCAGAGGTCTTTGTAAAACATGACGTAGATGACTATTTTTGCAAAGTGACGAAACAAACACTGCTCTATTCTTATCTCACATTAATTTGCGTATTTCCATTATGATCATCACCCCCCCCCCGGTCACTAAGTAGATGCAGTTATGATTGCAATGCATGGTATCATATCTCACATCCTTCTACCTTAATTAACACTTTTACAGCTCCAGCACTAAGTTTTATTTACAGGTGACAGACCAGTCAGGTGGGTAGGCAGGTGTGCTTTTTGCTTCAATTACTTCTTTCATTTTCTATTTTGTTTTAGTTTATCCAACTACTTTCTGAAACCTGGTGTCACTGTGTAGCCTTCTTGCAACTGAGACAGTAAGTGAAAACGTTACGTGTAGGGACGCTGACGTTTTTTTCTAGGCTCAAGACTCATTCATCTGAAAAGCCCCTCTGTCAATAGATACAATGTAATGGGGGCCCAATTCTGACACCCCACCTTCCGCTCCCTAGGTCGAGCACAACTGACCCCTTTGCCCCCCCAGCCCCCCCCGGGAGACACACACACAC
>NC_085867.1:26384112-26386612 GCF_034702125.1 Engraulis encrasicolus | reverse complement strand
CAGCAATAGATGGGAGATGTTGGGAGAGGTAAGGGTGGGATTCGAACCTGAAAGCCACTTCCCTAACCATATGGCTGCACCAGGCCAACAAAACAACAACAGCATCAACACAGCCCATTGGACGGTGAAGGTGCTGATGTCATCAGTGGTGAAAGGCTTCAGTTCTTCATTGGACAGCTACTATATTTAGCTACCGCAGATGCTGACACAGGCTAACAGGGGTACAAGGATTTACTTGTCACATACATACATAACAAAGTAAAAAGCATAACATGCAGTGACATTTTAGTTGCCCACTTGTACTGTGCACTGGTGTGTGTGTGTGTGTGTGTGTGTGTGTGTGTGTGTGTGTGTGTGTGTGTGTGTGTGTGTGTGTGTGTGTGTGTGTGTGTGTGTGTGTGTGTGTGTGTGTGTGTGTGTGTGTGTGTGTGTGTGTGTGCCATCATCACATATATAATACAGAGGTGCATGCACAGAATATTATGATGTAGGTGTGGTATGTGGGTTACATCCTGCCATTCCGACATACCGCCATTCCAACATTGACATTCAATTGTATAATTTTTTCCCATTGTATCAATTTTTCCAAGAAATGTATCAACTTTCTCCATGAAACGTCCCGCCATTCCGACCCTTTTTTTTCATCAAAATGCCGGTGTGTTTTTTTTCTTCTCAACATTTGTGGAGGAGGAACAGCAAGACAGGTGTGAGCTGGTGTGAACAGGTGTTGGCCAGGTGTGGGTGTTACCTGGTCTGCCCTCCGCTCCTTCAGCACTCATCTTGCGTTGAGGGGGCTGCTCCATACCCCAGCACCCAGGGGGACCTGCACACACACAGGGAAGACACTACTTGAAAACTCAGTAGACTACACTGGTAACACGCACATGGGAAGCACCTAGCACATTGATGACAGTCAACTGCACCTGGCCAGGCTGTGCCCTCCTAGTGACTCAACACTTTCAGTGTTGCACTGCAACTAGTCAGGTCAAGAGCAATGCAAGTACTTTCTGAGTTCCCGCAAATACGGGAACTCCTCCCACTCTGTCGATAAGCAAACAGCCATATGCAAACCAAGGGAGGCAGGTCAAGCATGCCGTTGGGGAAACAATAATTGTTATGCTCTTGGTCAGACCAAGTCTTGAAGAGATTTGAACGTCGATGATAATCAGGCCCACAAGCCTACTATATGTATAGGTGTATAGGCCTAGTCATGCCTTGCAGTTAAAGGTTACAGATTTCCTTCTCCTGATGCAATAACAGTACCAAAGCCCAAGTCATACTTCTGAAAAAATGAACAGAAAGCCTTTCAGCTGTTTTTTCTCTGATTTTTCTGATCTTTGAGATGAGATTATACATCATAATGTCATCCACATAAAATACATACACATTTACGTCACATTGTCTTAATGGTTCACAAATAAAAATGAGGAAACACTTTATTTTAAGATTCACATGTTAGAGTCACTAATATACTTCATGTCTAATTGACTGGATAATAGTATTAAGTACCTAAAAAGCCCTTAACACGTGACTTATAAGTCACTTATACAGACAGTCATTAGGCATGTAGTGGAGAAGATGTGAACCCTATTCTAAAGCCTCATTTTATTCCCAAACCATTAATAACACAACAATGATATAAATGTGTGCATGCATCTTATATATGGATGATGATATGATATTATAGTATGCACTGGTCACATAGATGAGGGAAACATAGGGCACCACATTTAATGAAAGATTAGAATAAAAAGCATGCACGCACGCACGCACGCACGCACGCACACATCAACATGAAGAGCATAGAGCCCTACAAGAAAGTCATCTCACACGGAGGTATAGGACACACACACACACACACACACACACACACACACACACACACACACATACCAGAATAAAAAAGAAAGCAAAAGAAAATGGCTAAAAAGCGAAAAGAGTTATTTATGGGTGACCACCTGATGAGAATGCTCATGGTCTGAAGCCCCCTGTAGATATGTTCTTATGATTCACTGGCCAGTTACTCTACACACACACGCGCAAGCACATGCACACACACATGCACGCATACACGCACGCACACACACACACACATACACACACACACGCACACACACGCGCACACACACACACACACACACACACACACACACACACACACACACACACACACACACACACACACACACACACACACACACACACACACAAACACACACACACACACACGCACACACACAAGATGTTACTCATTCACTCTGTGCCAAAATCGGTCACGTGCTGTACAGCAGGATTTAACTGGGCTTGTGTACAGGAATGGCTGGGTCTGTACCAAGACTCCATGCCGTCCCGTTCTATCCCACTGCTTACAACTCATGCCGTCATTTCAGAGAGAAAAAAAGATGCACTAATATGAAAGCAATGTGAACCACCCTCTCAGTATTACATGGACGGGTGTATTACGTATAGGTTGGGTTGTTGCTTTTCAGGCAGGGATTAG
>NC_085867.1:26369112-26374112 GCF_034702125.1 Engraulis encrasicolus | reverse complement strand
AACTAATGATGAACAAAACATTAACAAATGAGTTTATAATTAGCTATATTTTGTTCATTCTTTATAAAATGTCTACAAATATGTTCACGATTTCATAAATCTTATAACAGTGTATTATTAGTCATTTACAAACAATTTGTAAATGTTTGATAAATATAAAATATTAACATAACAATTACAAACATATACAAGTAATTTACAAACATTTACAAGTAATTTATAAACATTTGGTAATGCTTTCTTCATCATTTGTTCATTATTTACGAAGTGTTATTAATGCTTTATAAGCAGACATTGATATAAAGTGTTACCCATTGAAATTACATCAGGGGCCGTAAATGTAGCCTGATTATCATCAACGTTCAAATCTCTTCGAGACTTGGTCTGACCAAGAGCATAACAATTAACATTTCCCAAACGGCATGGTTGACCGCACCTCCCTTGGTTTGCTTATGGTTGTTTGCTTACCCACAGAGTGGGAGGAGTTCCCGTATTTTTGGGAACTCAGAAAGTACTTGCGTTGCTCTTGACCTGACTAGTTGCAACGCTGAAAGTGTTGTGTCACTAGTAGGGCACAGCCTGGCTACCGTAAATGGCCCTTGAGACATAGGTTCCCGAATCCCCACCCATGGCCTAATAGTTTGGGAGGTGGTCTTTCAATCTGGGGGTTGTTGGTTTGAATCCCACCTGACCTTTCCCAACACCTCCATCCATGGCTGAAGTGCCCTTGAGCAAGGCACTGAACCCCACATTGCTCCAGGGACTGTAAACCAATACCCTGAAAAAATATTATAAATACAGTAATATAATGTAGAACATCAGATGAATCTGTCATATTGCCATCTGGACTATGAGAATTATATGACTATGATTTCAGCAGGCTCTTTATGAGAGAAGACTAGCCTTTCACAGAGACAGGGCAGAGTTGTGCATGAAATGCAAGCCTTAGTATTGCCAGGTAATAATTTATTTCACAAAGAATGCATGAAGAGGATAAAAACAACAACAAAAAAACAAGCATAGCGAGTGAGTTAGTTAGTTATTTAACACAGGCCAATAGCTTACGGTATTTATCTAGCCTGTCTATTGAGAATGCAGGGGAACATTTCCTCCTTGCTCTGTTCCTCATACTGTCAAATGACTTGAATGCCTGTCAGCAGGGCTGTAACAATACACTCAACTCACGGTACGATTTACATCACAATATTTGACCTACTGTTCAATACACCCCAGGATTTTTTAAATGCACTTTAATTAATTTGCTTTTTGCACATTTGCCAACATTATACCATAAAAATATAAATACAAACTATGAAAGGTTATAGATATAATAGGATACAAGAGGCTACAAATATTTTTTAAGTTTAAAGATAATAATTGTGATGATTTGAAGCTTGGACTCACTATCATATCATGTGATTGTTTTCTGTACAGAAGGGTAACAGAACTTTGAAAGGGCATATCGCGATACTGGCTTCTTGCACTACAATACAGTATCGTGCCTCTGCATATTGCAATTTCTCGGCTCGATATAATATTGTTACAGCCCTACCTCTCAACATAATGTTTTGGGGCTTTTCAGCAACTTACAACTAAGGCATAAATGACAGCAAAATTGACAGTATATAGATAGCACAGTGATTTCCCAATAATTTGTACAAAAACACACCTGAAGTGTTATTTACCTTGAACAGAAATCAATTAAAAAAAAACACATCTCAAGCATTCAGTGCTACAAAGTGATCTAAGTGCTGCTGTAAAGCATATTAAAGATTACAATGATGCTTTTAACATACACATATAGCATAAGAGTAATCTGACAAGAGTAACCTTAGAAAGATAAGTGCTAAAAGGTCCTTTAATTTGTGTATGAGGCAGATGAATCCATTTATTCTCTTTTACATTTGATGCCAATATTAACCAAATATTGCCCAATCAGTATATCAAAAATATCTATTAAGAATCATTATGTTAACTGCAAGGTGTTTATAGTCTACACAATGGTCTAGACAGTTTACAACCAAACACTGTACAGCCCTTAACTAACAACATAGTATAATACAAGAAGACTCAAGGAAATGGGCCACTCACAAAATGCAGGGACTGAGAAAATGTAACTAAAAAGCAAATGCTTTTCTAAAATGATTTATTCACATGAGTACTTTTTTCAAACTGGAATTTCAATGCAAGTGATGCATAGAGAGCAGTCACTTGAACATAGTGTATGTACAGTCTGTGACTACCTTTTGGCCATTTACATGCGGACTCCTCAAATAGTCCAGGAAAACCAACCAGGAAACACAAGATAGATGTACTGTATAACAGCATGACAAACAGGAAATGAGATGTCTAATGTCTGATTGCTAACTCCCTCCATCGCTATAAACAGTTTCAGTCTTGCCCTCACCTCACGCCACTCTTGCCATCATCCACACAAGCATACTATAGCTGCTACTTTTCATCACATGTGCTTCAACAAGTGATATCCTTGTAAAAACAAATTTTGTATCATAAATTCCACAAAGTTAAGAAAACATCTCAGGTATTCACCTTTTCTCATCCACACACGCACGCACGCACGCACGCACGCACACACACACACACACACACACACACACACACGCACGCACGCACGCACGCACGCACGCACGCACGCACGCACGCACGCACGCACACACGCACGCACACACACACACACACACACACACACACACACACACACTGGAGCATTCTGTCCTACTGTAACATCAAGGTGCTAGCCCAGGTTGAAGAGTTCCAGGTTGTTCCGCAGTATGGTATGTTTGACGGCGTCAAATACGAAGCGGATGTTCTCTGTGTCCGTGGCGCAGGTGAAGTGTGAGTAGATGAACTTCTGCCGGTCCGGAGCTTGCTCTTCATACATCCTCAGGACAAACTTCTGAGCACTGTCAGCATCCTGCTTAGGCCCTGTAATAGAACACACATTACATTACATTACATTACACTTAGCTGGCACTTTTATCCGAAGCAACTTACAAACATTACAGGGTACTGGTTACAGTTCCTGGAGCAATGTGGAGTTATGTGCCTTGCACAAGGGCATCTCAGCCATGATTTGTCTGGAAGGGTTTGTTGGTTTGTTTGTAAGGGTTTGTAAAGGGAGGGGATTGAACCTGCAACCCTGTGATCTACAGTCCAAATCCTTCACCATGACACCATGCCACCATGCCACGGCTGCCCCACACACGAGGAGGTCATGCCAGGAGGGCCAAATGTTACAATTTCTGAACAGTCTGAATTTCTGAACAGTCCTTGCATTATTTTCATGGTGGTTAATTATTTAAAGGGACACTGTGTAAGATTTTTAGTTGTTTATTTCCAGAATTCATGCTGCCCATTCACTAATGTTACCTTTTTCAAGAATACTTACTACCACCATCAAATTGTAAGTATTCATTATGACTGGAAAAATCGCACTTTTCATACATGAAAAGGGGGATCTTCTCCATGGTCCGCCATTTTGAATTTCCAAAAATAGCCATTTTTAGCTGCAAAAATGACTGTGCTTGGACCATACTGGAAAATATTAGTTTATCACTTAGTCAACTTTCATGTAAAGATCAAATTTGGCAATAGGCAGCCCAGTTTCAATGAGCAGCATAGTTGCAGTACCTTTTTTGACTATTTCCTGCACAGTGTCCCTTTAAGGCAAGTTTTGCATGCCTCCGTAAATCCACAGCACCAGTATTTAAATTGCCCCAGGCCATATTTACGCATTACATTACCTCATCTGTCTTATCTCTTAGTGGCAGGGTGAAGTGGTGCACAAAGTAAAAGTAAAAGTAAAAAAAAAAGAAACACTGTTTCTGTCCAACACAGGTAACTTATCTGAGGAAAAGTAGACCAATATACTTGTCTTACGATAAGATGATTCTGCACAGGTTGGATTCAATTTGTGGTGGGTCCTTGTTAGGTTTT
Organism: Engraulis encrasicolus; assembly: GCF_034702125.1. Classification (NCBI taxonomy): domain Eukaryota; kingdom Metazoa; phylum Chordata; class Actinopteri; order Clupeiformes; family Engraulidae; genus Engraulis; species Engraulis encrasicolus. The sequence goes on along the minus strand of NC_085867.1, from coordinate 26,370,155 downwards.
TATTGTTTTATAGTTATAATACAGTCTATCTCAATAGGTAGGTAATGGAGTAAACGGTGTAACAGCTATGTAATATCATGTGCTACTGTTGTAATTACACCACAAAAGTACTTGTACTTTTACTTTGTCCACCACTGTGGCGGAATGGCGGCAGCCAACCCCCCCCCCCAACAGTATTGGCAGTACAACAGCAAAACACAGTGCGGCAATATACTAACAACAGAGATACTGACGAAGCCATACCAACTGTATGTGTTACATGTTAGTTTGGGCTACAATATTTTACAATAGCCATACACATCACAAAACATTGAAATGCACATTTAACTCATTTAACTCAGCCTGAAGCTGCGTATAAGTTGCATTGACCAAGGCACCTGCAGTAACGTAGACGCTGCATTCAGGCTCTTGAGAGTTGTTTTATGGGTATGTTGGAACACATTCTAATGCAAGAGGCGGGTCCTAGCTTTTTAATGCAACTCATTTCATGTTTTTATGTGCTCCGGAGACTGAGATATTTAGGCTTTTATAGGCTGAGGGCACATTTTCCCAAAAAAAGGCTTGGGCATTCAGCAGGCGTTTTTTGCAGGTACGTTAGGCTGAAATGCCAAGGCCAAGGCAACCTACGATTATAAGAAATAAGAAAAAAATATGGAAAGACGACTACCAGGGGTGAGCTAGGAGGGGCAAGCAGGGAATGTGCCCCGGGACCCAGGGACCTCCTGTATTGTTGGTGGGGGCCCAAGCATGACCTTGGCAAGCCGTATGGGGGCCCTTTAAGGCCCTTTTAAGAGGGAAATTAATACAGTATACACAGAGGAGCGTCATTGTTTCTGACTATGCAGCACATAGGCTACTTTTTATCTCATAGTACGTTTTATGTAAACTTATTCATCTTAATGTGTTTTTTGTACATTTATTTTCCTTTTTGTCTATGTGTTTGTCTGTGTCTGTAACTATGTATGCTGCCATTTTGACCAGGACTCCCTGGCAGAAGAGACTCAAGTCTCAATGGGACAATCCTGGCTAAATAAAGGATAAAT
>NC_085867.1:26284112-26364112 GCF_034702125.1 Engraulis encrasicolus | reverse complement strand
CCCCCAATATAATTTGAATGTCATTCAGCTTCACATGAAATATGTCATATTTTGTAAAGGAATCTTAGAAAATGCATTTGCAATACAATTAAGTTATATGAAGGGAACCTAGAGAAGGTGGTGTTTGTTTAAAAGGTGGCTGCCCTTAATATAGGCCTAAAGTGAAGGTGAAAATCCTGGTTTGTGTTCATAGTACGGGCTTCGGAGGACTTTACAGCCCTCGGATGAATTAGAAGTGGCCCTTTGAATGAAAAAGGTTCCCCACCCCTGACCTACGTACTTCGTTGTTGCTGTCCACAAATGAGATCCGCAGGGTTTCCATGGCCTGGATGAGCGCCTGAATATTCTGGAATATGTTCATGTGGACGAGTGAGGTGAAGCCGCGCCTGTCGTCATTGGAGTAGCCTGCCCCATGGATGATCCTCATCTGCTTGATAAACGTGCTCTTCCCACTCTCTCCCGTGCCTGCAAACAAAAAGACAGTGTAAACATTTGCATTATATGCATGCAAATGTGGCAAAAAATAGGACAACGGACGGAAGGACACACCCTGTTCCTGATGAGACATGGATCATAAATGTGGATCGGGAGAAGATATAGGACTTTTCATCCGTTATGTGTCGAGAGAAACTTCTAATTTCTCATTTTATTACCTGTCCTTTATTTAACGACAGAAGACCAGCAGCGGCTCTGTACTGGTGTTTACCAGTATTTACCATGAACAGTTGAGGGGGGCAACTGAGGGCCAATTTGTGTAGCCAGGTCGTGCCCTGCTGGTGACGCAACAGCTTCAGCATTGCAACCAATCAGGTCAAGAGCAAAGTACTTTCTGAGCTCCCGCAGAATCGGGAACTCCTCCCACTTTGTTGGGAAGCAAACAATCATTAGCAAATTAAGGGAGGCCGTCTTGGTCAGACCAAGTCTCGAAGAGATTTGAAAGTCGATGATAATCAGGCTACAATTTGTGGGCTCCTTGGTAATTGCCTAGTTTGCCTATTGGTAAAACCAGCTCTGCATAAGACTCATAGCCTATGGATTTGATTTGCACCAAACTCCTGCAATGTATTTCCAATAGTATTATTGCTTCATACTACAGTATTACATTTGGAAATGAAAAAAAAAACAAAAAAACAACAACATTGCACTACTCTGTACTGCGCAGTGCAATATATTGAGTATACGCCGTGCAATATATTGAGTATACGCCGTACAATATTCCAGTAACTACTTCGGGGGGGAAAACGGCAGTTCTCCTGTCATACACTGCAATTTTCTTTTAAAAAGATAGCCGATAATTAGTGACAGATTCAGGTCCGGTAACTGACAGGTGCAACTGACTGAGCACCACCATCTTCCAACTTGTGTCTGAGCACCCAAAACTGATTCTGGAAACAATGTCATAGCTGCACACTACTCACATGTGTGATAGGCGGAATAAAACACTTTTTGAATCTTTATTCATTATTTCATATAACAATAAAGGTCACATAAAAATGCAGTATTACAAACAGTCATGTGTCTGTCTTGATACAATAGTGCTTACAGTGAAGTGCACATAGGCTGATAAGTAACATGGTAAGTGCTGCAGGTAAAACTGCTGTTCCTCTGACGAGATAAAATAACCCAAATAGTGAGGACACTGAAAACAGGGGCAGCCACCAGGGGCAGGCTACTTCGGTCAGCCAGCAATGGGATGTTTAGTGTGAATGTAATCTGAGTAGGATGCTGTGTGGCGCTACCTGGTGGCTCATGGAGACATTGTTTGTGTGTACATTGTGCAATTGAATACTGTATTTTATCCCCAGACAGGTGTGGGCAAATGGTGACTTTCTTCACAGTCATCTCTAAATTAATGTATTCTTTAGGCTATAAAGAACGCGTACGACTGCGCCTAGGCCTATATCGTTTATGCGTAAGGACTCCTTTTAAGTGCCTGAATCAGATTGCTTCCTCCAACTCTGTAGGCCTATCTCAGATTGCTGCAGAAATGCGAAAAATGCAGTTGTCAGGAAACACTTTCACCGCACAGGGTAGCCTACAGATCAGATGTGCCTTTTTCTTCCCTAGGCCTAGGCTATATGCAACTTCTCTACACGCTGAACAGGTTTGGCGCAAAACAGTGATAAGACAATGAAGGCAACATGGCAAAGAACGAGGAAACATACTTCATTATAACTCTTGGACATATTTTTGCATGTTTCTCGGGGCTTGTGCAATAGGCCTAGGAAACCAGTAGCCGACTTGAGGAGTGCGATAGAGGCAAATCTCTTCTGAGTCAACTCCACTGAGTTATAAAATGTGGATGCCATTCTACGTTATAGCGTAAGCGAAACCATCGCGGACAAGTCGACGATGAACGATATTGAAGATAACTGTCAGTAGACTACATCTTTCATCTACAATCATTCACCTGGGCATCTCACCAGAACGGTAAGCTGAAGCAGCCCACGGTGGTTTCCAAAGCATACCTATTTTGCATAACCGAGGCTATTTGAATGCATCCTCTGTGAATGCTTCTGTAAACAGTTAATGCATGCTGAGATAGGAAAGATACTCCAGTTTTTACGAATTGATTAACTTTTCTCTGATTTAAATTTTACAGTACTCTAAATTTGTAAGGCGCGCTGGACAAGGTCAATAGTGGCACGCACAAAATCAGCCAGGTGAGTGAAGGAATGCAGCCTGGAAAACCATTAGCCATGAGGATAAACACAAAAGTCGCACTCCAAAATAGAACTACTTACCTAATAGCAAGAGTTTGACTTCCCTCTGCGAGTCCCTTTTGGCACGATTGAGTTGTCTCTCTATAGCTTTGTGGATTCGGATGCGTTCCCTGTCATCGGCCGATAAGCAACACTCAAACTCATCCATCTGAACAAATTCCACCTGTTCAGTTATTAGTCGTAGCCTTTGAAGATGAACTTCCAACCTCCAAAATATTACATAAAATCTGAACACAAAAATGGTCTCCGAGATGGAACTCCTCGTCTACCAAAGTTAATTCAAATGGACGGCGAAACGCAATACTTATGAATAATCTTACGCGTAAAAATTCCCGAGACGAGGAGTTTCCAGAGCGTCTGCGCTCAAGTAAAATACTGCATTCTTCCGCTTCCTACGTGGAATGACACGGAGTAACAGGGCGGGTTGCATTTCAGGTGTTCCTAGTGAAACGTGAGCCCCGAGGTGGATTGTTCAGTAGAGATTTTGCACTGAATAAACTACCTGTGATTGCAAAGGCAGTGGTGATATTGAGTAGTGAATGTAAACCTGAGGTGGAAAGAGAAAAGAAAATGGTACTCAAGTTAAAGTATCTTTGCTAATTGCATTCTACTCAAGTAAAAGTAGGCCTACCCATCTAATACTCTATTCAAGGAACAGTAAAAAGTACTTCACCAAAATGTAATTGGAGCAGTTTTTCAGTAACTTTTAATTAGCTTTCCTCTCGAGAATTCCTCTTGTTTTATTATTGTGCATGCCATTTTGTCTCGATCAGCCTTTTTTTCTTTACGCCAGGATCTAGTGCAGCCTAATTGAGTAACGTGCTTGGGTCAAAATGTAGGCCTACCCAAGTACAAGTAAAAGTAACATTTTTTTAAAAACTACTTAAAAATGGCAGAGTACTCATAGAAGCTACTCAATTACATGTACATGTAGCCTAATTTAGTTACTTTCCCCTGGTAAACTGTTGCTTGACTTACTGAAAACTTTCATAGGCCTAATGTAAACAAGCGCACAAACGCACGCACACACGCACACGCACACACACACAAAGTGATACAAAGATACAAGCTTGGCTTTTATAAACTGGAATAATTTATTCCATAACATTTAATTAGAAAGCATTTTAGAAGACTGTTCTAATGACAATGCTTTGAGAAAAAAAAGAAAAGATCTAGGGAATACAAAGACATTTGAGAGTGAGAAGCAGCACATTGCGACTGGGAAGCCTTGTGCTGTGAATAAGAGATTTTTTTAGGGTGCCATTTCTTCTGTATACGAAATGGTAGCGCAAATCATTAGCATCCAAAATCCACTTTTTAACTCGTCGAAACCCCTGCCGGTTGTTCTGTGATATGGGGACAGTACTGACAGCATCATCACCATCATCATCATGGTTGTTGTTTTCGAAAGCACTGCTGCTGCTGCTCTGGTGCCAGGCATCAGTCGAAGATGCCCAAAGCCGCCCGCCCCAAATAAACACCCATTGGCCGACTAGAGTCCAGTGCTCCGCACAAGGGTGTGTGAGGGTGTATGTTTATGTGTGCGTGAGTGCCCGAGAGGTTAACTTGCAGTCCATTGTGTCCACACACCCGAGTGACCTCCACCCCAAGCGGGCAGGGAGAGCCACAATAAGTCCCGTACCGGCGACCTGGTCCCTGTGAGGGCGTGTCACCGTGGGTGGGCGGGCGTGGCTGGGCAGAGCTAAGCTGGCCATCAGCACGTCAGTCACAGGTGTTGTACACAATGTACACAGGAGTCCCAACACAAATAAAAAAAGGCTTCAGAATTAGCAAACACAGAGACTTCACATGCTAGCCGCTTCAGTAGTCCAGAGTTCAGGGGGTGACTGTGTGAGAGAGAGAGAGAGAGAGAGAGAGAGAGAGAGAGAGAGAGAGAGAGAGAGAGAGAGAGAGAGCGAGAGAGAGTGATGGGACTTCTGGCCAGCATTAGAGTACTGTACAGGACAGGAATGTTCTTTACATTCAGAAAAAAGGAGGGAAAACTCGTGTTCCAGAACTAAATTTTAAAAAGTTGCATTTCCACAGACACCATTCCATCTTCATCATCTATATATATATAATTGCAATTCAATAGTCTGGTCTGTAAACGTTTCAAAAGAAAACAACCAAACAAAGAACGTAAATTAAAAAAGGCCAATGTTTCACTCAGTAAGACAAAGCATTGTACACAGGTGCTTGTAGGGCCCTGGTGGGACCAGGAGGCGGGGAGAGGAGAGAAGCAGAGGCGAGCAGGTCGGCTGGGAATGCAAGAAGGAAATCTGAGCATCCCGCCTCACTGCATACCCGCACAATGTGCTGCTTTGATAAAAAAGAGCCCCACAAGGAAGTGTGAAGAGAAAGACTAGACTGTGCCAGTAAGCTTCCGCACTTCCAGTCAAGCTTCCCCGATGCAATATCGCAACATTTTTTCTTTGTTTTTCGAATACAGAAAGAAAAAGAGCATTTCTCTCTCAGTGAAATACTAGTACCATGGTTTTTGGACTGGACGGTCTTATTTTTCCGGTCTTCATTAAAAATTAGCTTCATTTCTTCAAGAATTAACCCCCCCGCACCCACCCACCCACCCTTGCACACCTTTCCAAAAGTCTCACCCCCTGCACAATTTCAACGGTACAGAAACTAGCAGACAGCTCAACAATACAAAACTTCAAAAAATGACACTCCTTGTTTCAGTCGTCTCCAGAAGCAAAATCTGAGCGCATGATTGGGGGGCTGAGTGGTCCCCGTAAGAGGCTCCTTAAAAAGAGTACGGTCCTCCTCAGCGCCTCTCTTATGGGAACTGCTCCAATATCCTCTCCAAAACTTATAGGGTGTATTCAGGTAAATTGGGTCACTTTTTTCCATTAACTTCTATGCAAAAAAGTGGCCCAATTTACCTGAATTCACCCCTGTACCACAAGCCCTTGTAGAGTCTCAACGTCCACTAATATTTCTCAAGATAGTCTTAATGCAAAACACCTTTATATTAACCATACCAGCAAAAAAACAAATAACAACCAACAAAAAAAACTGTTAAAAAGCCCTTTTGCAAGGAATAATTATTCTTTTTTTTTTTTCGAAAGGAAAACAAGAGGAACTTGCTCGAATGTGAGAAATGAACTGGAGAGCGTGACCCCAGGCTGAGGGCCTTGGAGGTCCAGAGACTTGGCAAATGTGGGTGTGGCAGCTCACATGTCGGCCGTCCTCCACGCCCATTTTGATTGGTCGAGAGGAAAGCGCTCATCAAACAGACCATCATAACGTCGTGAAATCAAAATAGAAGGGGGGGAGGAGAGTGTGAGAAGTGGGTGGCGACATAAAAAGCACAGTTCCTTCCACAATTACTTGATTGTACACAAGAGTGAAATTGTGACTTTAAAAACAAAGTGAGTAAATTTAAAAATCAAGAATTCACAAAACACTCCTCCCTCACTCCCTCCCTCTGAGGTGCAATATTGCACTGACAAAAAAAACAAACAAAACATGGCTACTCGACTTAACGGGCCAGAAATTGATTTGGCAAAAAAAAGGCGGAATGGTTGAAAGCATCACTTTAACACACAAGTGCAGCAGTGGAAACCACAGATCCTTATGAGGGAAGCCAGTATGTAACTAGCGCCTTTAATCGCCCCAGACGAGGGCAGAAGATGCGCTTGAGAAGTGGCCATACTGAGATCATAACACTTTGAACCTTATAGTGTGGCTAAGGGACACCAGACGTCTGACACTGCTGTAGAGACATGATTGTGACTTTGTATATGTTTAGGGAGTGGTATATGTTTTAATAAGTGTGTGTGTGTATTAGTGTGCACGTCTGTGAGGGTAGGGGAAGGGTGGTGGTGGTGGTTTTAGTGGTGCTATATGCATTTGGCAATATATTTATATATGACAAGCATATCTGAGAACAATAAAATAGCAACAACAAAAAATGTGGCACATAATTCGATTCAACTCCATAGCATAATACCACAACAACCATACAATATACACTCATTCTCATGTCAAAAAGTGTGTGTGAGAGAGAGAGAGAGAGAGAGAGAGAGAGAGAGAGAGAGAGAGAGAGAGAGAGAGAAAAAGAAAGAGAGAGAAGAGTGCCAAGCCAAGACCTGCCTACCGCATGTGTTAGCCTCCCCTTCAGGCGAGTGACTGAATGCTTAATTAGTTGCAGTAATTAAATATACAAACAGAAGTTTAAAAAAAAAAAAAAAAAAAAACAGACATCAGGTAGTCCATCTTGAAGGTTGGTAATAAATGAATATTTTGTGCCCAGAAACAAAAACGAGTCAGCCAGACAGTCGCAGTCTGTAGTATTAAAAGTGTTTGTGTACATTCTTCAAATTTCATCCTGGAGATGGGATGGGGGTAGTAGTTTGGATAAGGAAAGAAATAAAGTCGTTTTGGAACATAAAACAAGTTCCTCCAAAAAACAAAAGAAAAACAAAAAAAAACTTTGTGGTCAGGATAGGGGTGTGGTCATGGCAGACTACGTTTGTTAGAGCAACTCTCTCAAAAAGAAAAACACATTTGCGTTTCTTCTTCTGCACAGTAAACACTCACTGACAAGTGATTATTAAAATGGAATAATAACAATAATAATAATTATAATAATAATTCAACAATATTCAAGATGGACCCTGTGACCAAGCGCCAAGGTGCAAATAAATAAGTACACAGCAGTGGACAGTCTGGGTAAGTATTGATATCGTAGCCCGTGTTCAGGAGAAGGCGTCTTTAAAAAAACATCAGCCACCACGGCTGTGATGTAAGCGCAAGAGAAAAAAATGAAGGATGTTCGCACATCGCACACTCGCCTTTTCAACCAGGTCTGGGGTGGGGGTGGCGATGGCGATGGGGTGTGGATTTGGTCTAGAGCACGGGAGGGGAGAGAAGAGAGGAGGAATGAGGATGTGGTGAGGGTGCTCACTAAAACAAAAAAATCACAGCGACCGGCTTCAACCCATCTCCTGAGTGAGTAGATGAGTCTGTGTAGTAGAAGCGTGTTTGCGTTCTCTTAAGTGAATGAATCTATAGGCGGGTGGGGGGAGGGGGGTTTCGAGACGACAACCTTTCCGGTCATGGGACAGATGCTGGGGTCTAGACCAGGGTGTAGGTATCTAAAGAGGTGGATGGGACGAAGTGTCGTTGGGCTTTAGATGAGACTGGAGACTGAGGATGGATAGATGAAAGAGCCCTAGGGAAGCTGTAGGCATCTTGAAGTGTTGCTGGGCTCTAAACCAGGTTGTAGGCTAGGGGGGTGTCTTGAAGTGTCGCCAGGCCTAGACAAGATTGTAGGCGGAGGCGGAGGAGGAGGAGGAGGAGGAGGAGAAATAGGAACAGGTGAACTGGCCTAAGACAGGCTGTTGGCATGGTCGGTTGTAGGCCGAGCAGGGATACTGTAGGTGAATGGGCCCCCTGGGTGAGGCCGTAGGCATCTTGAAGTGTGGCCTAGACTGTAGACCAGGTTGTAGGCGGAGGAGACGGGAGTGGTGAATGGGCCCTAGACAGGCTGTAGGCGTGGAGGCCCTGGGAGAGGCCGTAGGCATCTTGAAGTGAGTGAGTGTGTGCTGTGCTGGGCTCTAGACCAGGTTGTAGGCATCTTGAAGTGAGTGAAGTGTGTGCTGGGGGGCTCTAGACCAGGTTATACTCCTTGAGGTTGAGCTGCAAGATGGTGTCCTTGACGGCGGCGAATACGAAGCGGATGTTCTCGGTGTCGGTGGCGCAGGTGAAGTGCGAGTAGATGATCTTGTCGCTGTCCGGGTTCAGGTCCACGAACATCTTCAGGATGAACTCCCGGCCCGCCTGGGCATCCCTCTGGGGACCTGACAAGCAATCATAACACGACCAGTCAGTTGGCAACCATATCAATCATGCCCTGTCAGTTTCGACCGTAACATGGCCAGTCAAGCTCATTTCAACACTGCACTGCACAATAATTAAAAATAATGGTATAAGCTTTTAGTCTAAGCCATTATCAATGAGAAGCACTGTATGATGACTAGTGTAGTACGTATTTATTACAGTACAATCAAAGTGCATAACATAAGACTACACTACACTAGATACTAGGGCTGTAACGATACACTCAATTCACGATTCGGTTTGTATCACGATTCATGACCTACGGTTCAATACACCCCTCGATTTTACATTTGCCAACATTATAATCTTTATGAATAAAAACTATGATAGTTCAAAGGTAGAATAGGTTACAAGAGGCTACAAATATTTTTTTTAAAGTTTCTATATAATAATGATGATGCTTGGAAGCACCATCACTTCATATCATGTGGTTGTTTTCTGGGCAGATGGGTATCAAAACGTTAAAAGGGCGCATCACGATACTGCCTCTTTGTATCACGATACAGTATCGTGACTCTGTGTATCACGATTTCTCGGTTCGATACAATATTGTTACAGCCCTACTAGATACACAATTACTTAATATAGTATTGGATAATCCTTCAATAAGTGAAAGGTTGTAACTGAATAATAAATTAATGTCCAATTGGAGCGCTACCTGGCCTTCATCAAAGCTTTTAGCCGATATGCACCTAAGTGCTTTAATCACGCTATGCCCATAATAAAGACATTTTAAGTTTACAGAAGATGAGTGTCTTGGCGTCGTACTATTTTTGAAATGATATTTATGTACATGTATATATTTGCAGACATCTCTCCTACCCACCATCGTATTCTGGGAAGTAGTCTACCAGATGGGAGTAGGTGATCTTCTCCTCCAGAAGATCCTTCTTGTTGAGGAAGAGGATGACTGACGAGTTCTGGAACCAGGGGTAGGTGATTATCGTGCGGAACAGCGCTTTACTCTCCTCCATGCGGTTCTGGCAGGAAGAGAAGAGCGTAAAAAACATAAGAAAAAAAAACAAATTTGGCAAGGTTATTCTTATTATTTACATTTATTAATAAACCGTGTGTCCATGTTTCAGCCTAACCGTGCAAACATACTGAACGCGACAAAAGCGACAACGGTGGCAGAAGTAACTGACTTTGTATAAAGGAGCTGGCGGCAAAACAGACAAAGCGATTTGTGCAACAAGAGGCGATTTGAGCAACAGTTTGTAGGTGAACCTTTTAGCGAATATTATGGCAATGAGCTACCAAGCGGTTCGGCGACTGCTACCGCAGCCAATTGGAATGTCACTGTGCTTTAAACGGTCATACTCTGTCACTTTTATCGCTCGTATCACTCTTGCTATGTAAACAGTCCAGTGACACTTTGTAGCTTTCGTCTCCTCTGGTGTCTTCATGCGGTAAGCCACCTCACTACCCAGCAGTGAAGGGGGGACAAACAGTCAGTTATCCCAGAGTTAGCGATAGACTGGGCCCCAAATGGAGTCCCAATTAAATTGTATATATTGGGTGGGGGGTGGAGGTCCTTTCACATGATGACCTTTCCTGAGACCTAGCAAAGTTGTCAGTAGCCCTGCCTCACAGTGCCACTAATGTAATGACCTTCTGTAACACCGTCCTGGCTGATATGTTAGAAAAAAAAATAATAATAATAAAAAAATACTGGAGTTCTTCGCAGGCATTCAAAGCAAGTAACTTCAGATTTGCCTCCATCTAGTGGTGGATCACAATTAAAATAAAAAAAACAGTATTCCCCATCCTCCAGCTCATTTCCTCCCAGGCTAGTCAACACATATGAACAAATGGTCCTTCAACCTCTTCCAGCATTCTTTCATGCCACTATTAGACATATTTTGGTTGAAGTTTAAAAACTCAAACAAAATCACATCAAAATCGACAAAATGTAATGGTTGTGCAGTTGCAGTTTTGTAACACAGGAGGGCGCTACGCTGAACCTGACAGGCCTGGTACAGTATTAGTGGCTTGTCAAGCAGCAGCACAGACAGATTAGCCGTTCATACAATTATGAAAGCAACTGTTGAAATAATGGCTAAACCCCTACTGCTCATACCGTATGCTCTTCTAAAATGTCCTGAGTGAGCAAACACTGCCACCTGCTGGACATATGCTGAACTGCAGCCTGTTGAGCCCACAGTGATGCATTACCTCAGCGATTCTCAAACGTTGGGCCCTGAAGGTATTCCAAGTGGGCCTTGAAATCGTTTTCTAAAAATCAAAATAAAATTTGTGCGTATGTTGCTATTGACTATTTGCTTGAGTTTTATGTTTTATTAAGTCAGAGGTGGGCCCGGAGCGTTTCTGAAAACTTCAAGTAATCCCCAAGTTGGAAGAGTTTTGGAATCTCCTGCATTACCTCATAACAACCACATCACTGCTTCACAGAAGCAACTCTTTCAAAACACAGACAGTGACCCGTTCTGCCCTCACCACACATAAGATTTACTTTTAAGACTTAATCTACATCTACATATTTTTTAAATAATTTTACATAAAATTAAAAGATGGCACGCACACACATCCGTGCAAACACACAACAAGAACATACACAAATGCAAGCGATGGTGTTCAATGGAATACTGAGCAGAAAAAAATAATTAAAACTTAATTACTGCTTTACAATAACATGTCGTGAGCAAATATTATTAAAAATATTATGGTGCAAGCACTAATACCTGTTGAGCCTTTAATTACAACAGTATAGCAGGAACGCCCATGGAAAACACAACACATGTCTGCAGCTACGGAAAGGTGTGTGTGTGTGTGTGTGTGTGTGTGTGTGTGTGTGTGTGTGTGTGTGTGTGTGTGTGTGTGTGTGTGTGTGTGTGTGTGTGTGTGTGTGTGTGTGTGTGTGTATGCGCAAGCGTAGCATAGCAGACATGGATGGAGAGAATAGGCAAACACAGGTATTATTAGGTAAAGGAGAGAATTCACACACCGTCAATCAGATTAAAACCCGGATGAAAATTTGAAAGAGAATGAGAGTGAGGGAGAGGTGGAGAGAAAAGCAGAGGGACAAACTGTACAGTAAATAAAGACAGACAGAAACCCTAAGCATCACTCCCCCTGCTGGTGGCTGGCAGGCGTTGCACTGAGGACATCCCTCCTTGAGTTCTTCCCATTATCCTAACTCCTATCCTCCCTTGACATCATTGACGACAGAAGTTTAATTTAAAGTGTCAAAAAAGCACATTCCAAGGTCATTTTCTCAATTGCAATCAGGATGTTGGAAGGGGACATAATATCCCTCAAAAGTTGGGAGTGCCTTGGCTGACAGCGGCTGACAAACTGAATGCGTTCCAATATGCGCCTTTGCTTCCTCCACTTGTGCTTGTGGCCTGACCCCGCCTCCTGGCCCCTCCTCCGTGGAGAAAACAATAAAGTTTCCCAGCTGTCAGCCTAGCCACAACAACTTTTGGGGGACTGTTTTTCATTCATCATCCCAATTGCAAATGAGAACAAGACTGAACAATTAAGCTTTTGCAAGATATTGAAATATAATGCTGATGTCAATGATGTCATCATGACATATTACTTCCTGGTACGAGGCCACAATCACAGGTGGACAAAGCAAGGTCACATATTGGAACGCAACCACTTTGCTGTTTTCTCCACGGAGGCACGACGTCCGCAAAGCATGACTCCACAAGTCACATATGACGGCACGCAAGTGGAGGACAGGAGTTTGGATATCGGAAGGCGCATCTAGTCACTTTAGACTCCCTCATTGACTCACCTCGTTGTCCGATTCCACCAGCACCTGGTCGTACTCGCTCAGCGCCACCAGGAACATGATGGACGTCACGTTCTCGAAGCAGTGGATCCACTTCCTCCTCTCTGACCTCTGACCCCCCACGTCCACCATCCTGCCGGGACAGACAGACCAATCAGAAGACGACCATGAGATCATCAGGAGGGGAGAGCACAAGGAAGGTACTATCAGGCCGGCAGAGAGCCTGATTATCATCAACATCAGCACTGTAGCCAGGCCGTGCCCTCCTAGTGACGCAACAGCTTCAGTGTTGCTACCAGCCAGGTCAAGAGTCAATGCAAGTACTTTCTGAGTTCCCGCAAATATGGGAACTCCTCCCACTTTGTTGGGAAGCAAACAATCATTAGCAAACCAAGGGAGGCCATTTGGGAAAAGCTGTTTGGGAAATGTTAATTGTTATGCTCTTGGTCAGACCAAGTCTCGAAGAGATTTGAAAGTCGATGATAATCAGGCTACCAGCAACGGCCTGGCTGGCCTGAACACAGTAAAGCAGCGAGCAGAGCCAAGGGGTAAAGGTTAATCTCCAGAGAGAGAGAGAGAGAGAGAGAGAGAGAGAGAGAGAGAGAGAGAGAGACGGACAGAGAGAGAGAGAGAGAGAGAGAGAGAGAGAGAGAGAGAGACAGAGACGGACAGAGAGAGAGAGAGAGAGAGAGAGAGAGAGAGAGAGAGAGAGAGACAGAGAGAGACGGACAGAGAGAGACGGACAGAGAGACAGAGAACAGAGAGAGAGAGAGAGACGGACAGAGAGAGAGAGAGAGAGAGAGGTGTTTATGACCCACGACATTCGCTACGACTGCAGAGAACTTAAGAGAGACTAACAGCAAGAGCAAGTGTCCTGGGACATAAAATGGCTTTTTTACAAGAGTGTGCACGAGGGCGCACATGTGAGGCTGTGAGAGTGTGTGTATACCACCGTCTGTCCCCACCTAAAAGCAAAACCTCACAAACGACATTAACCGCAAGACAGACATAAAGATAAAAGGAAGAAAGACTCAAGACTCTCCATGACTGAGAGGACGAGGGCCACATGTTACCATCCCTCCCCCTTCCTCACTCACCACACGTCTTTGGTGGGTCTCGTTCTGCAATTTCACGGCATGTCCCATTCTGCCCATTACCTCTATATATGTGAGGAATAAACGAAAGACGTGGGTGGTCTACTACTACAGCACCCTCATCCATGGCTAAAGTGCCCTTGAGCGAGGCATCTAACCCTACGTTGATCCAGGGGCAAGCTCTTTTCCCTAACCAGCCATAACACATTGAGCATAGTGTAGTGCGAGTGGAAGTTCATTTGGAAGACACTGGATTTGCTTGTGGAACTTGGCTTCCTCAGTTCTGGTCTTACATTAGGGAAACCAATTGCAAGACTCTGCCGATCACAACTAAAGTATATGATGACATAACCCAAGTATTGATCTGGATACATTTTTATAATAACGTGATGCCATAACCTGGATATAACACGATATAATGACCTGGACGACAATTGTTGTTACATTACAAAATAACATTTAAAGTAATGACTATTAATGTTAAGTAATGCAGCATTATTTTACGCAATGCAGCGTCATGTAAAGTAATGTTAACTTAAGAATTTCCAAAAATTGACATTTTTAGCTGCAAAATATACTGTTCTTTGGTCATACATACTACTAAATATTAGTTTATTACTCAGTAAATATTCATGAAAAGATCAAATTTGGCAATAGCAGCATCATTGCAATATACCTACTCTGGTCACCATCCTACAAAGGGCACCTTTAAGTAAAACAACGTAATGTAAAGCAACATTATGTGAAGTAGTGTAATGTTATGTAGAGTAATGCTGTGACATGCAGACTAATGCAGCTTGATGTAAAGTGATTAGGGCTGTAACAATATTGTATCGAACCGAGAACTCGTGATACACAGAGTCATGATACTGTATCGTGATGCAAGGACACTGTATCGGCATATGCCTTTTCAAAGTTTGTTAGCAGTCCAGGAAACAACCACATGATATGAAGTGATGATGCTTCCAAGCTTCAAATCATCATTATTATATTTAAACTTTTAAAAGTTATTAGTAACCTCTTGTAACCAGGCTTTTAGGCAGGATTTTTTTTAGGGTATCTAACTTTCTTTAACCTGTCATTGTGCGTGGCGCCGCACGGCTTTACCGCACGCCGTCGCAGGTGCCCCGCGGCGCCTCGACCCGCAGGCACAAGTAGGGCCCTATGAAATCCGTTTTAATTTTTCTCAAATTCCGTTTTATTTTTTCTTTTGAACTTTTTGAACCAAAAAATCTTATTTCTTAGTTATTTAGTTCAAACTGGTGGGTGGACAGAGCCAATCACTCATGGTTGAATGGTAGGTAGAGAAAAGAAGATTCAATTACCTAATAGTTTTTCTGCCCTCCAAAATATTTCAGGTAATACGGTAGCTGAAATTTACATGCGCATATATTCTATTATGTACACGTGACGCACCCAACAAGAAGGCGAATTCACTTCTGATGCATTCAATTTGGACTCGGGCTGCATCAGGTTTTCTCGAATAAGTTTGGCCATATTGCAAGTGCAGCTACATTAGAGACATTTTTGTTCACGTAATATGTAGGCATTAAATAGCGTCGCAAAGTCCCTACCTACCTTTTCACACAAGCACATGTTTTACAAGACGGCCGTTTTCTTCTGATGATGACTTGACCATTTTTCAAAGTTGCTGCTAAGTTTTGGTCACTATGCTTCGTGGCCAACAAAGTTAACAAGACATGATCAAAGCATTGCCTGTTAAGTTTTTATTTTACAGCGGTCACGTCTGTTGTAACAAACTCCAAACTCGTGCCTCGCATCGGATGATTCCATTGTTTATTAAAGTGTTTTAGGGCGATCTTGGGGTATTCTCCCCCGCAAAATTTGTACACTTCTAATGTTCTCAAACGCAATTTCCTACAATTTGAGGAGCAAATTTTGTTGCTTAAAATGACCACACCATAACATTCTCGAGCTTACATTAGTATGACGTTTCCACATGGTTTTTCTGCCCAACATAGCTTCAAAACTTTTAATGAAGAATCATTGCGACGTTAAGCGACTCGAGGGACAGACTCGCAGAAGCGCGAGGGGAGGGGGAAGGGGGGGACGAGCAGAATGCGCTGCGCTGCGCTGCGCAGCGCAGCGTAGGACAGACCTGGAGGATGGAGCCGGTTAGGTGTATTTTATATTTTATCTTCTAAAACTTCCAAAATGGCGGTGTAAATAAAAATCGTCCATCGTGGGAAAGCTCGGACTCGGCGAATTTTGAACATCAGCATGGTTAACGCAGACAAAGTGGAAAAAATAGGACGTCTTTAGGGAGTCCTACTAAAAAAGTAGGGCGTCCAATTTTTTGTTATTTTCAAAATAGGGCGTCGAAAAGACGCCCAGACGCCCCCCTAGCTAAAAGCCTGCTTGTAACCTATTCTACCTATAAACTACCATCACTTTTATTTATAATTTTATTTTATAACGATAGCAAATGTGAAATCGTGGGGTGTATCGAACCGTAGCAAATTGTGAGTTGAGTGTATCGTTACAGCCCTAAAAGTCCTAGTGAGCGCTGTGGGTGGTTACCTGAAGATGACGCTCTGCAGGTCGAAGGGGTACTCGATGATGCCCGTGGTGGGCACCCTCACCCTCAGCACGTCCTGCTGAGTGGGCACGTAGCCCGTCTCGGAGATGCGGTCCAGTGCATTAAGGTAGCTGAGGAGAGAGAGAGAGAGAGAGAGAGGGAGACAGAGAGAGAGAGAGGAGAGAGAGAGAGAGAGAGAGAGGGAGACAGAGAGAGAGAGAGATAGATTTTTTTTATTTGAATTTTAAAGCGCTTTATTTTGAATCAAAAAGTATGAACACTAACAGAAACCACCTACCCTAAACAAAATCAAAGACAATCATTCAGTTAAAAGGTGGGAAAAAAAAATATCATCTTGATCTGTCACAGAGCAGAAGCAATCAAAACTACACCATTTGTCTTTAAAATAGTCCATTGCCCCAGTAAGTTTAAGAGAGAGAGAGAGAGAGAGAGAGAGAGAGAGAGAGAGAGAGAGAGAGAGAAGAGGAAGACTCAGAGCATGCACTACATCCAATCACTTTAAGAGATTGTGTGAGGAGTCCACAGTATGTCGATATTTTTTGTTATACACATCTCACATGTTCCACTGGAAAGTACAGAACATTAATAACTGCAGATAGAATTAAAAATCATTTGGGTTTTGTTTTGCGAATAGAGGGAGATGATTTTAAAGTGTACGACTTGTCCCTCTACTCATCCCCATCACCACATGACTTAACAAAAACAGAGGTAGAAGTGAAGCTGGACTTTTACAATAGACTGAAACACCAGGCCCGACGACCTCCACAAACAAACTAACTAATGCTCATCCCCCTTCCAAAGATTAAATCTTGATCTTGACTTCTGCTCAGACTGGCCAGTGGTTCATACATACACACACACACACACACACACACACACACACACGCACGCACGCACACGCACACGCACACGCACACAAAGGCAACTCCAACCCTGTATGATGCCAACTTCATGTACTACTTTGGGCATACCATGCCCTGATATCACACACACACAAGTTAACATGCTGCTCCACAGGTAATTCATGCACTGGAGTTCAGGACCAAGACATGGGCCCAAGATTTAATAAAGCAGTTTTTGCTGCCAAATTCGATTGCTACTCAAAGGCACAGGCCAACTAAATGACTTAATTGAATCACCGTGGAGGAAGAGACGGGGAAGAGAAGAGAAGAGAAGAGAAGAGAAGAGAAGAGAAGAGAAGAGAAGAGAAGAGAAGAGAAGAGAAGAGAAGAGAAGAGAAGAGAAGAGAAGAGAAGAGAAGGGAAACGGCCGAGAAGTGAAGACAGAAACAGAGAAGAGGTTTAGGGTGAAAAGAAAAAGAGAAAAGAAGAGAGTTGAAGAGAAAATGAGAGAGCAGAAGAGACAGAGGAGAGGGGACGCAGTTGAGAAGAGGATGAGGACAAACTAATAGAAAAAGTTGAAGGGAAAAAAAGATGGGAGAGAGGTTGAGAAGAGAGGGAACGGGAGGAGGGCAGGAAAAGAGACTAGATTCAGAAGAGAAAAAAAAAAGAACAAGTCAAAGACAAAAGAAGATCAGAGAAAAGAGGAGGTCAAGAAAAGAGAATAAAAGAGAAAGAAGAGAGGAACTGACTATTTGGTGGAGTCTGATAAAGACAAACAAAGAAAAAGAGTTGAAGAGAAGAGAGGATGAGAGGAGAGGAAAACAGAAAACAAGTCAACGAGAGGAATTCGCGAAAAGATATGAAGAGAAGAGAAGAAGAGGTCTAGAGAAGAGAAAACAATTCAAAGCGAAGAGAAGATCAGAGCAGAGAAAACAAGTCAAAGAGAGGAGGGGATCAGAGAAAAGATGCGAAGAGAAGAGAAGAGAAGAGAAGAGAAGAGAAGAGAAGAGAAGAGAAGAGAAGAGAAGAAGAGGTCTAGAAAAGAGAGGAGAAGAGAAGAGAAGAGAAGAGAAGAGAAGAAGAGGTCTAGAAAAGAGAGGAGAAGAGAAGAGAAGAGAAAAGAAAAGAAGAAGAGGTCTAGGAAAGAGAAGAGAAGAGAAAAGAAGAAGAGGTCTAGAAAAGAGAAAACAATTCAAAGCGAAGAGAACATCAGAGCAGAGAAAACAAGTCAAAGAGAGGAGGGGATCAGAGAAAAGAAGAGAAGAGAAAAAGATGTCTAGAGAAGAGAAGAGAAGAGAAGAGAAGAGAAGAGAAGAGAAGAGAAGAGAAAACAATTCAAAGCGAAGAGAAGATCAGAGCAGAGAAAACAAGTCAAAGAGAGGAGGGGATCAGAGAAAAGATGCGAAGAGAAGAGAAGAGAAGAGAAGAGAAGAGAAGAGAAGAGAAGAGAAGAGAAGAGAAGAGAAGAGAAGAGAAGAGAAGAGAAGAGAAGAGAAGAGAAGAGTCACTGACTATTTGGTGGAGTCGGAGAGCTGGTACTCCCTCCGGCGGTCGTAGCACTCCTGGATGCCGGGGTCGATCCACAGGCTCTTGATGGCCTCCACGTACGGGTTGGAGAAGGAGGACACCTTCTCCACGTCCACCTCGCGAACCACGTTGGCCATGCCCTGATCACATGCACACACACACACACAGACACACAGAGGGAAGAGCACACAGTGAACACCTTCTCAACGTCCACCTCATGAAACCTCAGAAAAGATCAGGCAATGTGCATGTGCACGCGCACACACACACAGACACAGACACACACAGACACACACACAGACAACCTCATGCACCATTTTGGCCATGCCCTGATCACACACGCACATACGCACATGCACACACACACACACACACCACACACACACACACACACACCACACACACACACACACACAGAAGAGCAAACTGTGAACTCCAACTCTGCATGATTTCCACCTAGCACACCACAATGCCCATGCACTGATCACACACATGCACACAGGAGGTCGAGATGTCGAGACAATTGTTGCTCTGCGTAACCAGAGGGGAAAAACACAAAGAGCGCCTTTCAGTCATGTGTTGCCTGATTGATGCCACCAGAGACAGCAGTGGGGGCAAATGAGTTGAAGATTAAGAGGGTACAGAGATAATAAAGAAGCCTTTCATACGCTGGCACTCATCTACTATGGCTGCTGCCATGACTGCTACCACTCCGGCGCTTCCTACTACTATACAGCATGTATATGAAGAGCTCTTTTCCAAAACGCTATATCCACCATTTTTGACTTTTTGCATTTTAATATTGGAATTGACTGTTAAGAAGTCCTATCATCTATGTGTGAATTCTTGCCATTCAAATGTTTTGAGAAAATACTTTTTAAACCTCTATAAAAATCATTTTGCAATGCAATTCAATGGAATGCCCAATACAAAAATGTCAATTCCCCAACATTCTATAAAATGGATAGATCTCATTTTGGAAAAGAGCTCATCATATATATATATATATACTACTAATAGTATGCTACTACTAATACTACCAAGTGTTACGACTACTACTACCACTCCTGCACTTCCTACTATATGTATATGTATAGAAGTGCTACTACGAATACTACCAAGTGTTCCGACTACTACTACTGCTGCTGTTGTTGCTGTTGCTACTACTACATCAAAGGCTACTACTAATAGTACTAAGTGTTAAATGTTCTTATAAGTACACTACCACTACGATAGTGATTGCAAATACTGCTAATACTACTACTATATTAAGTGGTGCAACTACTACTACTATAGTAAGTGGTGCAACTACTACTACTTTAAGTGGTACTACTAATACTACATTATTAAGTGGTACTACTACTACTACTACATTAAGTGGTACTACTACTGCTACATTAAGTGGTACTACTACTACTACTAATACATTAAGTGGTACTACTACTACTAAATGTTAGGCTACTGTTCTTACAAGTAGCACTACGAGTTTTATTACCAATACTTCTTGTCCAAATGTAGTAAGTACTACAACTACTATTACTCAGACTACTATTACTTGTTGTTTTAATAAGTCATAATACTGCTACTGCAACATCATCATGAAGCTTAGGCCTACTATTACTCCATACACTTCTCGTCTCAATACGCCTCATACGCAGCTGTCTGTCTGGCCCAATTATGTCTGCGTTCCCAGTTCAAACGAAACCAGGTTTCGCTTTCACTTCTTCAATATAACACTAACACACACACACGCACACACACACACACACACTGTGACCCACAAACGAGTAACTTTTGTGAGACTTTGGCGACACACCGTAACACTTTTTACAACACACACACACACACACACACACACACCAAGATAGCAGAACTAGGCCTCGCTTCAGGCTCTAACTGGAAATGGAAAAGAGGTGACGGCACAATTTTCTGTAAGGCAGTGAAATTGTATAATTAATTTCATAGCTTGTGGAGGTGAGGGGGGGGGTGCGTGTGTGTGCGTGTGTTATGTGTGAGTGTGTGTGTGCGTTTTGGGTAAATCTCGTTAGGCCAAGCTGCATGATTAACCAAAGTGATTCTGTCCCCCGACACCCCCCCCCCCCCCTCTCTCTCTCTAGTGGCTTCGGTCTCATGAGCTGCCTGGCTGGCCTACTTGGTGTAAAGGTGGAGTGGCAATGGGGAGTGCCGTGCTCTCTCTGGAGAACATGAATGGGAGCGCGAGACACAAGACAGACTCAAGGCGGCTCAAGACGCAGCTGAATACACTGGATGATATTAGGGCTGTAACAACACACTCAATTCGGATCCTATCCGGATTTATCACCTACGGTTCGATACACCCCCATGATTTTTCAAAATGTATCTTTTTGATGACTGTTTATAAGTAGAATAGGTTACAAGATGTTGCTAATAATGTAAAAAAAAGTTTAAACATAATTGATTGATTTGATTGATTGATTGATTTGAAGCTGGAAGCACCATCACATCATATCAAGGGGTTGTGTTCTGGAATGAAGGGTAAACAGAAATTTGAAAGAGGATATCACTACACTGCCTTCTTGCATCACGATACAGTATCGAGACTCTGTCTGCATATCACAAGTTCTTGAATTGATACAGTATTGTGACAGCCCTACAGGATATTACAACTACTACTGAGCAAAGGTGAAGTCATGGGGAGTACTGTGCTCCCTCTGCTAATATGAATGGGAGCTCAGTTGGGACACAGCTGAGTACACAGCCTATGCCCCCCCTCCCCCCGTCCCCCTTGTGACCAAACTTCACTTCCTCTAAATGACAACAATAATGTGTAATAACTTCTCATCAAGACTCATCTGAGTCACAATATTACCAAAGATAGTACATGACAGTATATTCTTTCCTGAATTATCTCTGATAGTACATCACATTGCAATAATGACTGCCTCCCCCATGCATGTAATGTGCAACTGCTTTCTATGACAGTAAGCTACTATTACACATCACTGTTCACTTGCATTAGACCCAAAACAGAACACACGACTCCAACTTAGCTTTCTGAAAAGCCCGAATAAAAAGTTGATATAGCGTGCAAACAACTGAGAAACATGAACGCTGATAATGAAGACAAAAATCACAACAGAATTAACTAATATAATAACTTGTAACAGACTGATGTTCAATACCTTTTTTTTTTACCCTTTTTTAACTTTTGAGTCTCATTACCATGTAACAGCCACTGTGACATCTGACTTGACTTCTACTAGTCACTACTACTACTACACTACTACTGTGTGTTATGCAAGTAATGGGGGCGCCTCTTTGAAATGATCTGTGAGGGACGATTCTGACTTGAACATGTAGGGCTACTTAATCTTTGTGTCCGAAATGTTCAATCGTTCACTCAACATTGGGTTAATGACATTGCTTTACATTGTTGTTACAGTGTTGTTTACATCGTTTTAACCCTTGTGCACTAGGTAGTTCGGATTCTGCCTGTTCGTAGCTGCCAATACTTGGATTTCCTGGATTTCAGAGCCATCTTCCACCTGATTCCCAGCGCTCTCCTAATACAGTCCAGGTAATCTCCCATAATTTCTGACCCCTGACCCGACAGCCATTCGTTTTTTTGCTGCCACCAATCATAAAAATCTCCCGGATTTTGCTACTTGAATGTTGACAGGTATAGCATTGCTTTAGGGTGCGTTCCAATATGCGACCATGCGTCCTCCACTTGTGCTTGTGGCCTCATACCAGGAAGTAATACGTCATGATGACATCACTGATAATAGCATTATATTTCAATATCTCGCAAAAGCTCAATTGTAAAGTCATTTTCTCATTTGCAAACTGGATGGTGAATGAAAAACAGTCCCCCAAAAGTTGTTGTGGCTGGGCTGACAGCTGGGAAACTTAATTGTTTTCTCCAAGGAGGAGGGGCCAGGAGGCGGGGTGAGGCCACAAGCACAAGTGGAGGACGAAAGGTTGCATATTGGAATGCACCCTTAGTGATGCTGTGTAAACCCCTTGCAGGTTCAGCAGGCTTGCTGGTGAGGGGAGTGGAGATATCTGAACACACCCTTCTGATGCCAGACACCTCTGTCAGGCCAGGTCAGTGCCAAGCCAATCCACACTGTCTGGAACTTCCTGTTGGGACAGACTGTGCCTGTAATCCCAAATCTATTCTAACGCAGAATACTAAACGGGGCCCACTTGGGGTTAACTTAACCCCCTGGTTCTCGTCTCAGATAAAACCACACGCTCTGGCTGTGTGTGTGTGTGTGTGTGTGTGTGTGTGTGTTTGCATTCAATGCCTTTCAAACAGTACACATTGTACACTTTTTCTAAAACAGGCATAAATAAGGTGAAAGAAAGAGAAAGCAGAGCGAGCGAGGGAGGGAGGTATCCCAGTATCCGTACCGTGTTGTGCTCATACTTGTAGGGGATCTGCAGGGTTTCCATGGCTCGGATCATGGACTGCATGGAGGTGAAAATGTTCTGGTACACCAGCTTGGTGAAGCCGCGCTTGTCGTCCTCCGAGTAGCCCGTGCCATGGATGATACGCATCTGCTTGATGAAGGTGCTCTTCCCGCTCTCGCCAGTGCCTACCGAGTAGAGTACAGAGGGGGCAAGGTGCAAAGGTCAGGGCTGGTTTGGGAGAGGCAGCGCCAGAGAGAGTAGAGAGAGAGAGGTTCCATTGGCCCATTGTTTCCTGGTTATATTATGGCCCCCCTTAGGCAGACCTAGGCAGACCTAAGGACTGTTCTATTCATTGTAGGAGCATTATGACACGCCCCTTTAGGCAGACCGGAACCTGGTCGCGTTAGGTGCCCATAGCAACCTATTATGTTGGCATATCTCTATAGAATATCTCTGGCAGCGCACAACAAAACACAGCAAGTGGTGGCCATAAATGGTGGAATCTGGCCTGTGTGTAGGCCTTAAAGCATAAACAAACCTACAGTCCAGCATTCTCTCACATCTCTTTACTTTGTTACTTTGACAGCTGAACTGGGCCGGGATGCGCCATCCAGATTACTAGAGAACTTGTGGCGGTTTTGCTGATTAAAACTGATGGCATGAAGCCTATGAGAAGCGTCAATGGGTTCAGCAGAGGGGGCAGAGGCTACTGTCAATAACAGTGACCCCGCAGCGCCTGCTTTTACTACAGCATGGAACATAGTCATGGGGCCTTTGTTGATAGCCATGTGGTTACAGTGAGTTACAGCAAAAGAAATTGTGTTTAATTCGTAGGAGAGAGGGGATGCAATGATGGTTCATATAGCCAAGGCGTGTGTGTGGTGGTGGTGTGTGTGTGTGTGTGTGTGTGGAGGGGGGGGGGGGTGTAATACGCCCATTACAGTTCAAGGAAACAGTAGACAGTAGGCTACTGCATTCTGATGGACGTGAAGTACTAAACCTAATGTATGGCTTTAAAACAAACAGCTCTGACATGATGATAGCTGCCCGTGACATAGGTGTCAGTAATCTGTAGTGTAGCTCTACATCTGGAGACTACAGAGCTGCAAAGGTTTGTGAACACCCACACGTTTACAAATAACGAGTGAATGGCAATGTCGCCTACCACGCTACAAGATTTAAAAGATTATCATTCACACAAATTCGTGTCTTTATCGGTGAAATGTGGGTTAAACCGCACCAGCCATGCCCATAATTACATTTATGCCGCTGTCTCGTCTACCGCCTTATTTACATACACAAAAGTTTTGCATAAATGACAGCAATCACGGCAAACATGTCTAGGAAGAGGAACGTCTGTGTGAACAAGGGAGGTTTCGCCCTTTCTTACCGAGTAGCAGGAGCTTGAGCTCGCGACGGGCGTCTTTCTTGTCCCGGCGGAGCTGCCTCTCGATTTCGTCGTTGATCCGCCTGGCTTCTTTTGCCTCCTCGCTGAGGCAACACGCCATTATGGAGTCCAGAGTCATGATTCTCCGAAAGAAAACGCCGTGGGTGACTGTGATGTTTATTCAAGACTTTACAAAAGATCCATCGAGGGAAACCATAAACCGATGCATGGGTGTACCTATTGCCACGCACGAAGATGGTGTGTTTTCCAGCCCAAAGAAAACAGATGTAAAATTCGATTCATGAAATTGTCCGCGGAAATCATACAAAACCACCTATTTTGTGGCGTGGATCACCCCGAACATAAGAATACCTTCTAAACAGTATCTCACACAAACCAAGAGTGCAATCCAAGCCCTGTTGATGTCCTTTTAATTCTTACTTGAGCAACAGATCCTTTTGGAATACTGTCTCCATAGTCATCCGTTCTTATTAGCTGTGGTCTTTCAATCTTATCAGGTATTTCTTCCTAACAAAATCAAATGCTTCATCGGACGAAAAAACGGGGAAGTCCTGCTGCTATTTTGCGTTTGACAATCCCGAAAAATAGAGTCAAACGCTTCAAAATAATGTTTTATATTCAAGTCTTTTCCCCCAATAGCTCGACTCCGGGCGTGGTAAAGCTGAATATGGCGGACTTTCACTCCAATTCCCTTCGAACCACCAGACTGGAATACAGTTATCTATTGGAAAATCCTATGAACACAATATCAAAGCTTGTAGAAAACAAAATTGAGCACGATGCACGCTATTTTGACCGCATACCTGAAAAATAAGCTGTGGCATTTTGCACCCGGTTAATTCCTGTTGAAGTACCTTCGATTCCCACTTTCGGCTATTCCATATGTAATTTCATTACAGGCACCATCCACTCCCCTGCCATGTGACGTTTTGAACTGAGGAGGGGTGTGTTAGGCTGGGAGGGCGCTGTGTTGGCTGCCTGGCTGAGGAAGCAGTTTCACCCAATGTGTGTGTGTGTGTGTGTGTGAGTGAGTGAGTGAGTGTGTGTGTGTGTGTGTGTGTGTGTGTGTGTGTGTGTGTGTGTGTGTGTGTGTGTGAGTGAGTGAGTGAGTGTGTGAAACACGACACATCCACAACTTCTTAAACAGTCACAAAGTAGTAATACGATGCATCCACTAGCACATCCGCTATTTGTTTTGTGATCCAATTGATATAGGCACGTGCCATATTCTGTTTTATTTTGTTTGTTTCACCATCGAGCAACACCCCAACTCCCGTCGCAAACATCATGGTTTAGGCTACTATTGCGTTAATTTGGATATGTTACTTTTACTTTAAAATACAGTTAGTTTATTTCGTGTTTAGCTGTTATTTTCCATTGTTGAACCGAAATGTAGCCTACTTGTTTTGAGCGACCACCTCCCAGTCGACAAACCCTCTCCACGCCTCAACAAGTCCAGTTGGATGTCATGGGACGGAAGAGGAGTCCTTCTACGCCCATAGGAGAGGCTTGTCATGTCCTCAGAATGTCTTCTTCCCACCGTCGCTAAGACATAAACCAAGCTGACCCTATGGCCCTTCACTGGGAAGTTGGGGGAGGGAAGATGTACTCCCTACTCGCGATGCACAATAAAGCCAAGTGATACAATGTTGCAAACCATTCTCGCTGCAGTCAGAGTCGTAGAACTAGACAGGCCTGGCAGATAATAGATGGCTCTGGCTGCAGTCATCAGCTGAAACAATGTATCAATGCAACAATTAATTCTAAGACCTTCCGTGAGTAGAGAGCATTGAGAACTAACAGTGGATGGGAGGTGGAATTCCTACCACGGGCTGGTGTAGTAAACCCTTAATAAACATCAACGTGACTTGTCTCTCCACTTAATGTAAAACGACTTACCATTTTTAACCCTAAAGGAGCAAGGATTTTACCCCAGTTCTAGAATTTTACCTGAGTATTCTATAGCTCCCATAGAACTCTGTGTTAAAAATCCTGCAGAGGGTCTGTGACATCATAGTGACAACTCAAAATTCTAAACAAACACATGTGATGGTACTCCTCAAAGGGTTAACTTCAAACTGAAACTTATGAGGACACAGGAATCATTTGGGAATCATCGCCTACAGTAGTTTCAAATAGAAAGCCATTGTTTGATTGGGAGAAGAGCATGCAACAGTGATTGGATGATTTCTAAAGTCTGCTTGCATTGCATGCACTATAATGACCATAACAGAAGACAGGCTTTGGTGTCCACTGGTCTACTGTCTGCTCTGCACTGAGGCACACAGTGTGCGTTCCAATATGCGACCTTGCTTCCTTCCTCCACTTGTGCTTGTGGCCTCATACCAGGAAGTAATGTCATGACATTTGACATCACTGACAATAGCATTATATTTCAATATCTTGCAAAGGCTCAATTGTAAAGTCTTTCTCATTTGCAATTGGGATGGTGAATGAAAAACAATCCCACAAAAGTTGTTGTGGCTAGGCTGACAGCTGAGAAACTTTATTGTTTTCGGACCAGGAGGCGGGGCAAGGCCACAAGCATAAGTTGAGGAAGCAAGGTCGCATATTGGAATGCACTCAAAGCCAAACAGAGCTGCAAGCAGCAGCCACAGCCACTCCTGTGTGACAACACTGCCATCTGTTGTCTTTAACTGAGGGCTGCAAAACAAGCCTGTTCATTCAAGGAAAAAGTACATCCGGGAGAGCAAGCTGTTTCAGGAAGCAGTGTTGAATGATGACGGCAGGCAGAACCACAGTCGTATCCTACACATAGAACCTCAGGACACACACACACACACACACACACACACACACACACACACACACACACACACACACACACACACACACACACACACACACACACACACACACACACACACACACACACAGCTTATTAGTTAGCTTATGCTGTTTATCAGTGGGGAATTATAGTGGACAACTGGGATGTGTATATATATATATATACAGTGAGGAGAATAAGTATTTGATCCCTTGCTGATTTTGTTGGTTTGCCCACTAATAAAGGCATGATCAGTCTTTAATGTTAATGATAATATGTATTCTAATATGGAGAGACAGAATATCAAAAAGAAAATCCAGAAATTAACTCTAAAGAATATATAATAATTTATTTATATTTAATTGAGGGAAATAAGTATTTGATCCCCTGCCAACCATTAAGAGTTCTGATCCCGCAGATCAAATGGCACTTCCAATCAACTTGTTATCTGAATTGAACACACCTGTTAATAGTAACCTGCACAAAAGACACATTGAATCTGCAGAATCAGTCCATAGAATCAGTCAATCAATCAAACTAAACTCGCCAACATGGGACAGACCAAAAAGCTGTCAAAGGATGTCAGGGACAAGATTTTAGAACTCAACAAGGCTGAAATGGGCTCCTGGATATTAAAGAGCAAACTGTTGGTGCATTTCTTCCCAATTTTAGGACATACAAAATGATCATCAATCATCAATCTGAGGCCTGTCTCTGGTTCCATACAAGATTTGACCTTGTGGGAATTTAATAACCAGAAAAAAGGAGATAAAACACCTTAAAACTGTATGGGAGGAGCTAGGAAATGATCTCAAGGCAGCTGGGACCTCAATCACTAAGAAAACTATTGGAAACACTTGATACCACAGCGGATTAAAATCTTGCAGTGCATGTATGGTACCCCGGCTTCAGAAGGAACCTGTTCAGGATCACCTGGGGTTTGCCAATGAACATCAAACTGGATTAGGATATGATTGGGAGGTGCTGGAATCAGATGACACCAAAATCAAACTGTTTGGCATTAACACAACTCTATGTGTTTGGAGGAAGAGAAATGCTGCCTATGATCCCAAGAACAACACCTTCTCCAACATCATAAATGAAAGTGGTAACATTATGTTTTGAGGTTGTTTGTCTGGCCAAGACACAGGACAACTTCACATCATCAAGAAATGGATGGAAGGAGACATGTAAACGTACAATGCTGCATGCCAACCTCTTTCCCACCACCACTAGACTGAAGGTGGGTCATGGATTGGCCTCCCAATATGATAATAATCCATAACATACAGCCCAAGCAACGAAGGAGTAGCTCAAGCAGAAGCATATTAAGGTCATGAAGTGGCCTAGACCGTTTCCAAACATTAACCATATACTAATCATGTGAAGGGAACAGAAGCTCCCATTTGGCAAGCTACAGTCATACAACTTAAGTGATTTAGAGATGATCTGCAAAGAAAAGCAGACAAAAATCCTTTCTAATATATCCACAAACATTGTCATTAACTGAAAGAAACATCTGACCTCTGTATGAGAAAACAAGGGCTTTGCCACCAAGTAATTTTGTCTTCTTTGACTAGAGGGGTCAAATACTTATTTTCCTCAATGGAATACAAATCAATTAAAATATATTCTTTAAAGTAATTTTCTGGATTTTCTTTTTGATATTCTGTCTCTCTATATTAGAATACATTTTATCATTAATATTATATAATGATCATGTCCTTATTAGTGGGCAAACCAACAAAATCAGCAAGGGATCAAATACTTATTCTCCTCACTGTATATATATATACAGTGAGTCCAATATGTATTTGATCCCTTGCTGATTTTGTTGGTTTGCCTACTAACAAAGACATGATCAGTCAATAAATGTTATGATAATATGTATTCTAATATGGAGAGACAGAATATCAAAAAGAAAATCCAGAAATTAACTGAAGAGAATATATATTAATTTATTTCCATTTCATCGAGCAAAATAAGTATTTGATCCCCTGCCAACTGATTACAGTTCCGGGCCCACAGACCAGATGGGCACTTCCGATCAACTTGTCATCTGAATTAAAGACACCTGTACATACTAACATGCATAAAAGACACATTGAATCAGCAGAATCAGTCCATAGTATGAGTGAATCAGTCACACTCCAACCTCACCAGCATGGGAAAGACCAAAGAGTGGTCAAATGATATCAGGGACACGATTTTAGACCTAAACAAAGATTAACTGGGCTGCAAAACCACAAGAAAGAGACTGGGTATTAATGACCCAGCTGTTGATGCATTTCTTCCAAAATGTGAGGAATACAAAATGACTATCCATCAGCCTGTCTGGGGTTCTATACAAGATTTGACCTTTTGTAGGGATTTGATAATCATGAGAACAGAAATAAATCACCCTAGAGCTATACGGGATGAACTAGGCAATGATATCAAAGCTACTGGGACCAAAATCACTGAGAAAACTACTGGTAGCACTTAATGCCACAGAGGTTTAAAATCCTGTAGTGCACACATGGTACCTCTACTTCAGAAGGAACCTGCGCAGTCCCACTTGAGGTTTGCCAACGGACATCAGACTGGTTTAGGATATGATAAGGAGGTGCTGTAGTCAGATGAAACCAAAATCAAGCTGTTTGGCCTTATCACAATTCAATGTGTTTTGAGAAAGAGTACTGCTGTCTATGATCCCAAGAACACCCTCCTCACCATCATGCATGAGAGTGGTATCATTATGGTTTGAGGGTGTTTGTCTGGCCAAGGCACAGGACAACTTCACATCGTCAATAAATGGATGGAGGGAGACATGTAATGTGCAGTCCTGAGTGCAAACGTCCTTCCCTCCACCACTACACTGATGGGTGGGCCATTGTTGGATCTCCCAACATGACAATAATACACAACATACAGTCAAAGCAACGAAGGAGTGGCTCAATAAGAAGCATATTAAAGTCGTGAAGTGGCCTAGACAGTCTCCAAATATTAACCCTATAGTAATTCTATGGAGAGAACTGAACCTCCCATTTGCCAAGCTACAGCCACAAACTATTAATGTTTTAGAGATAATGTGCAAAGAGAAATGGGCAAAAATAGTTTCTACTATATGCACAAACATTGTCATTAACTAAAAGAAGCATCTAACCTCAGTGCTAGAAAACTAGGGCTTTGCCACAAAGCACTTTATCTTCTTTAGCTAGAGGGGTCAAATACTTATTACCCTAAATTAAATACAAATAAATTAAAATATATTATTTTAAGTTATTTTCTGGAATTTCTTTTTGATATTCTGTCTCTCCATGTTTGAATACATATTATCATAAATTTATAGACTGATCATGTCTTTATTAGTGGGCAAACGGGCAAAATCAGCAAGGGATCAAATACATATTGGACTCACTGTATATATATAGGTTTTTGCTTTCGAAATGTGATTCAACATTCTCTTACACGCCATATCTTAACTTATTTATTAATACTTTGACAGACCAAAATTTGTTTACAAGAGGGTCTAGCCAAAACAAAAAAATAGAGATAAATACGTCTATAAAAGACATCCCTGGGATCAATACTGATAGTACACACAACAGCATATTAATATAACCAACATCTATGTATTGTCTTGTTATAGTTATATCTCAGACATGCTCTCTTTTTATGCCCCTGCTCGAGCTCTCAGGTCCACTGATGCCAAGCTGCTAAGGACCCCTACCCCCCCGCAGAAGAAGATCGGCGACGCCGCGTTTGCCTGCTATGCGCCCAAGAGATGGAACGCCCTCCCCATCGAGATCCGATCAGCCACCTCCGTCGACTCCTTCAAGAAGCAGCTGAAGACCCACCTCTTCATCCTTGCCAACTCCTAGCTGCCAAGGCGTCATAGTGTCCCAGCTGCCGCAGCGCCCTTACTACTCGCAACCAGCCCTGGCAGGGGGCTCCCCTAGGTGGCCGCTGGTCTCTGCCTGAGGTTTCTTCCTGACTATAGGGGGTCTTTTTTCTCAGACTTCACTGAGCTTTTTTTCACCCCCCTTACAAACTATGATTCAAGCGAAAGGGAGTTTTTCCTCACCCCTGATGCCACCAGGGGCCGCACCTGAGCGCCCAATCTCTGTGTGACTATCTATGACTTATGATAGGCCCAGCCACTATAGACCTTACACATCTAAGAATCCTGGTCCTAACCTACGTTGACCTTATGACTCTACATTCTCTGTCTATCTCTTCTTCCTCTGCCTTCCTGCTTTTTCTGCCTCTCCTCTATACCTCTCCTTTTAAATCTATCTCTAACAATGTTTTTTTTTTCCATTTGTTAAGCACTTTGAGTTACATGCCTTGTATGACACAGTGCTATACAAATACAATTATTATTATTATTATTATTGTTTAATTGCTGAGTGAATGGCAGTTTATCATCGGAGCCACATCAAATTTTTCTGTGATAGGCCTATATCACAGGCAGTTTTCTTCTCTTAATATACACCTACCTATTTATAACATATATATGAATCATTTGCAGTCTCATTGGGCATATGACAAAATGATTTATGGTGACATGCCATCCTGAAGTGCGTACATTTGTACAATAAACAGAGATCCTAAAAAGTACACTTGTTCTGCTATTCCTGGAAGGAATAGGCTGTTCCAGAAGCATAGCAGATGTTTGTGGTTACAAGAAATTAAACGTACTGGACTCAGGACACCATCATGAGTGCCTGTGTCAGTGGCGCCCACTTCATATCTGAAGTTACAGTTTTCAAACGTGTGGTACAGTACATGGTCGATTCTGCTCCAACAACACGCGCGCAGCCCGAATACGCCACATCTGTGTACAAACCACAAAGGGGTACTGTTTGTACACAAGGTGTGAAGTAATTTGGCTGTGTGCGCATTGTTGGAGCAGAATCAACCATGTTCCACACATTTGTCAAGAAACTAGCCTTGTGTTTTGTCCCAAAATAAGAAAATGGATGGTCACGATAACCTCAGAGATGAAATGGGCACAGCAGACACAGGCATTCCAGTCTGTACGTTTAATTTCTTGTAACCACAAATATCTCCTATGTTTCTGGAACAGCCTATTCCCTCTCGGAATAGCGTAACAAGTGTACTTTTAGGAGCTCCACATGCTTTAGTATGGCATGTCTTCTCTCTTCAGGATCTGAACTGACTGTGTATTTGACACAACAATGCGCGCACAGTCAGTGATGACGTAACTTCTAAATGGGTTTATAGTTTAGATGACATGGGCAACCATTTAATATGAGGGTGTACTGTGGCATTAAATCAAAAGTAATACCATGGTAAATAGAAAGAAATACAGCACCATCAGTGTACACCCGTCTCCAAAACAGTTGTCGCCTATCCATCTGTTTGGAATAACAGTAACCTGACTTTCAATTAATCACTTGGCTTCAGAAGTCACTCATATGAAAGCTACAACCCTCCCGAATGAAAATGTATGTACAAAAATAAATTTCATGCACCAAAGAAAGATTGACCCTTTATTGAACACAGACAGGGCAGATTTTCACAAGACAAAAGTTTTGTCGCCTATCGAACATAATGTGAAAATGAGCAGATAAGTCACTTCAAAACACTTCAAACACGCAGATCGGGTGTCATACTTAACCACTGATTCACTCACACCTCTCCAGAAAATCAACTTTGGCCTTAGGTGTATGTTTAGGGTCATTGTAATCATGGAAAGCAACACAATGAAAATCAATGGAGTTCAATGAGAGATGGTGACATATTGGCTATTCGTAGAGCAATACATAGAGCAATAACTTCATGATGTAATCAATGATAAAAGCCCTCACACACCAGCAGCATGCATGCAGCTCCACATAAGAGCTGTATCCCTCCCATGTTTGACTTTAGGCACCATGTATTTTTTCCAAATTCTTCACCTTTAACACCAAAGAAGTCTCTCCCACTGTCCTGTCTCAAAAAGCCAGCCAAGAGTATTGTCGCCTTCACCAGCTCGGGACCTCTCAAGCCAGCTGACGACACAGCTCACATCACAATCGAGTTCTGGAGTTTGGCACATGAACGCAACAGACCCCGGAACCATCGGGATTCATGCGTGTCTTGTTTTGGTTCTCTTTTCTTTTTTTCACCTCACCTTGAGCCTCCAAACCCACGACATATCATTTTAGCTTAAGTAGGCTAAATCAAACAGGCAGAGACCAGCATTACTGACATATGTACATCTGCAATTGAATGACATCAACTGGTGTTGTTGATAGTGATTACAAGATGATATTTTAGCATTTATGATACTGTTTACATGCTAGTTCCATGCATGGGCGCCATGCTGATGATGCGTGTGTCGTCATACAAAACACAAGCTCGGGAACTCGTTGTTCTATACTTCCGCCTGAGATCAACCTCGATATTTATCGATCTCACACTGCGTCACCAAATCTTCACGCCCACTTTCCCGAGGTTTTACGTCGGCTTTCTTGGGATTCTCGACTTTTTGAACGAGGTATATGTCAGGCCTAATTCTGACAAAAATGAAGGCTAATGGGACTCGTACTCTGAAGTCAAGATCCCAAGATCAACCATTTTAGAACTGATAGCATCAAAACTGTATGGTGTTGGAGATGAAGAAAGAGAAAAAAGAGAAATGGTGCCTATAGTGAAACATGGTACGGATACAGCTCTTATGAGGAGCTGCATGCATGCTGCTAGTGTGTGAGGGCTTTTATCATTAATTAAATCATGAAGTTAAACATGTATTGCTCTACGAATAGCGAATATGTCACCATCTCTCATTGATCTTCATTGTTTTTCATTGTGTTGCTTTCCATGATTACAATGACCCTGAACATACACCTAAGGCCAAAGTTGATTTTCTGGAGAGGTGAGTGATTCAGTGATTAAGTATGACACCCGATCTGCGTATTTGAAGTGTTCTGAAGTGACTTATCTGCTCATTTTCACATTATGTTCGATAGGCGACAAAACTTTTGTCTTGTGAAAATCTGCCCTGTCTGTGTTCAATAAAGGGTCAATCTTTCTTTGGTGCATGACATTTATTTTTGTACATACATTTTCATTCGGGAGGGTTGTAGCTTTCATATGAGTGACTTCTGAAGCCAAGTGATTAATTGAAAGTCAGGTTATTAGCCGTTATTCCAAACAGATGGATAGGCGACAATTCTTTTGGAGACGGGTGTACAAGAAAAAATACGGGACACAGTCAGCTTCAAAGTTAAAAAAAGTTGATATACTAGTTTAAAAATCACAGGACACAGTCGTGTACTAGTAAAAGGTGGCACAGACTTTATTACTTGATACTGGCAGCACATTCTACACAGAGCGGAGCGGAACATCCGAGAGAGCCAATAGGAGTGGGGCACAGACAGAGAGAGAGAGAGAGAGAGAGAGAGAGAGAGAGAGAGAGAGAGAGAGAGAGAGAGAGAGAGAGAGATGATGCGATTTCATGGAGGAGGAAAGAACATGCTACGCCACTATGTTAATACAAAACAACCTTGGCCTTCTTGTGTCTGTCTTTTTATTTCAGTTTCAACCCTTCTCCCCCATCCCCATTCTTGACAGGTGCTCACAAAGATCCCCATCTAAAATGTTAAAAATGTTTAAGAACAAGACGTACAAAAAAAACACAGAGCATCGTCAAGGCTAGAGGGTGGGGATCTTGAACCCTCCTAGACATCCCTGTCCTTGCAGTGCACATGTTGTAGTGAACCAGGAGGGATGTTGCAGTTGTTGGAAAATGACAGAGGACAAAAGTGCACCCCATTCAATCCTACAGCTCCCGCTTCACCCAATTATAGATGAAAATTTCTTAAAATCAAAGAATATGGAGTGATATTTTAAACTCACCAAACAATCCATGTATATTTACATTTTACGTATAATTTTTTTAAAAAGAAAAACAAAAAACAAGTCTTTTACCCTTTCCAACAAGTGAAGAAAGCAAAATAACATGGCAAAATAAGTGAACAATTTCTTTTTTTTTTTCATTTATTTGTCTTTAAAATAAAAACGTTACAAAACAAGGATTACATTCTGCATGGTTGCAACCAAGAGTGCATGCAGCTCCGATAAGGCCAAAACAAACTGGGACAAACAGATGAGCTCCCTCCACACCCTCAGCAGACAGACACAGAAAACCAGAAGGAAAAACAAGAGTAGAGAAGAGAATAGAAATTCATACTAGATAGAAAGGATAAACAACCCAACTCTTTCTGCTGCACTTAAAAGATATCCAGACATTTTACACTTACCAGTTTCTTTTTTTTTGTTTGTTGGTTTCTTTTTTTAATGTTATAATATTTTGTTTCTTTATTAAAAACAACAGGATTACGGTGTGAATGAATGAGACAGTGGAGTGAAGTGGAGTGTGGGGGGAGCAGGTCTACCCAGAGAAGCAGAGAGGAATGTCGGCTTTGAGAAGATGTGGCTTTGAAACAGGAGAGACTGGGGTGGGGTGAAGTGAAGTGGGACAAGGAGATACAGCTCTGAGGCAGGAGAGACTGGGGTGGGGTGAAGTGAAGTGGGACAAGGAGATACAGCTCTGAGGCAGGAGAGACTTGAGAGGTGGGGCAAGGGTCCCGTTTTGGGCTGGGCTGGGCTGGGCTGGGCTGGGCAGGGCAGGAAGTCCAGTTTGTAGAGGAGTGGGGTTTCAGGACAGGGTCCTCTGGGGTATAGGGCCGTGTGTGTTTGGGGCTCATGGCAGTTTGGCTGGGGGGGTTTGTGGTTGTGTCGTCGTCGTCTAGAAGAAGCGGCCAGAATACTGCTTCACACTGCAAACAGGAGACGAGGGAAGCGGAATAAGAGATGGTGATGAGGAGACAGACCTGAGCCAAACAGGACTCAGCTCTTCACGTCTCCCACTTACAAAACAAACAGAGACACAAATGTTTGCACCACAATAAAATAACTGAAAAGTATCTGAGTGCTCCAGTCATCCCTGGCCTAGTCTTTCTGAAGTGGACCAGTTTGCTTTCCAAATAAATAAATAAATAATTATGTCTGAAAAAGACTGATGTGGATGGATCATGGATGGATGGTGTGTGGGTGTGTGTGTGTGTGTGTGTGTGTGTGTGTGTGTGTGTGGGTGGGGGGGGCTGGCTGCAGGTGTGGGGTAAATTGTGTTTGTGGCAGGCACACAGGCAAGCCTCACCCGTCCCAGGTAAGTGTACGCATAGAGCAGATAGACAGGGGACTCTGCCCTGCCTCTCCTGGATAAGAGGACAGTGTTGCCAGATCGGGCGGTTTCCTGCCAAGTCTGCTTAGGGTGGCCGTCTGCAGGTAAAAATGGCACTTGGGCGGGTTTTCTGCCAAATTATGGCCATTGAAATCTATAGAATTTAGTGCAAATTGGGCGGCATTTGCCTCCAGGCTGGGTTTGAGCATAATTTGGGTTGGAAATCATCAGTCTCATCTGGCAACCTTGAAGGACTGCATATCAACATGCCCAGATATATTCTGACCAACAAACATGACCTTTGTATATTGCCATTAACACATTCATTATGACACAAATACAGCCATGTTTAATGGACAAGGGGAAATAAAGTATGTGTGTGAGATATCATCAACAGGTAGGTGTGTGTGTGTGTGTAAGAGATTAGCAAAGTTGTGAAGAGAGGGAAATTGTTCATACGAAGGTGGTCAGACAGACACAATGGTGATCAGACAGGCAGAGGGTTAAACATGCTACATACTTAGGTCTCCATATTGTGCCCCTTATCATTTGAATGCATGAGACTTTTTTACCCTCTCACCTCTCCCTGTGTTGTTATTATGTTTCCTTAATGCAGCCCATCTACCTGCCTGGTCCAGATCTTGCCACCCCACACCATTACCTTACTGTATTGTGTATATATGCAATGTACAGGTGGGTTGAAGGTGTTCTTCTAGCTAGGCACTGCTCTGCAGCGACTTCACTCCTGTGGTGAGCGTGAGAACCAATTTCCCCTGGGGGACAATAAAGGCTATCCATCTACCTACAGTAGTCATACAGAGCAGTGATCATTAAGACACAATCAGACTAGGTCTCCAGACCTTATCTCACTTATCATCGACTTTCAAATCTCTTCGAGACTTGGTCTGACCAAGAGCATAACAATTAACATTTCCCAAATGGCCTCACTTGGTTTGCTAATGATTGTTTGCTTTCCAACAAAGTGGGAGGGGTTCCAGTATTTGCAGGAACTCAGAAAGTACTTGCATTGCTCTTGACCTGACTGGTAGCAACGCTGAAGCTGTTGAGTCACTAGGAGGGCACGGTCTGCCTACTAGAGACCTGCCTACTGTAAATCCTGTAGTGGGTTTGTGGTGGCCAACACAGGGCAAGAGACCACAAGCAACAAGAAAGGAAGGGAGAAATGACTTTGAAGTAAATGGGATGAAGGCAGAATTAGATGGCTGTGCATGCTTATATTCCCCACTAGGCATACATTAGTAAGGGCATAGGGAAGAGGCATCAGTAGGAAACAGGCAGAAATCACTAGTACGCAATACAGTAGTCATCCCTACACACACAAAAACAAAACGCTCTCTGTCTCTGACACACGCACGCGCACACACACACACACACACACACACACACACACACACACACACACACACACACACACAATTATTTACAGCCCTAATCATGAACAGAGGGTTACGCATGCTTCTCCAGGACGCTCACTCGGCATACAAGCATCATCACTAGGGCTACAGGATTCAGACAGGATTCAGGCAGGAGGGTATAGGATAAGGACAGGCATCACATGGCGTAAATGCATCAGTAGACAGACAAGAAGACAGGCAGGCAGGCATCATAACTAGGCCACGCATACCCCAGCCTGCACTGGGATGCTGGAGAGCTTTAATGCCCTCCAGCACACCCAGGCAGGAGAGAGGGCGTGGAGAGGAGGAGGTGGATGTTAGGAAAAGAGAGATGCAGACACACATGTTAATCCCCAGTAACATGTCTAGAGGAGGGTGAAGGTTCGAGAATCCAAGCGTAGGAGTCGGAGCGAGTGATTGAGGAAAGTGGAGTTAGGGGGAAGGGGGACGAGAGAGAGAAAGAGACATGGAGTGGCAACTGGCAAATTGGAGTGAGTGGGTTTGGGGGGTAGGCTGAGAGTTGGAATGAGTGGGTGTCTGTGGGGATTGGTGGAGAGAGGAAGGGAGTGAGTGAATGAGTGTGAGTAGGAAGAGAGAAGAGGGGGATGCAGAGAAAAAAAAGAGGGAGGAGGAGAAAAGAGAGGGAGGAGGAGGAGAGAAGAGGGCAGGAGGCTTGCGAGGGCGTGCGTGACTGTGTGACATGCTGATAGCAGTGTAGACGCAGGGCCGGGGCCGGGCCGGGCCAGGCGACGGGGCAGGCTTGTGCTGTAGGGTAGACTGCGATTTGTTGTCACCTCATCTAACTAACAACAACAAAATCACAAGTCTTCCACACAGAAGCAAGCAAGCTTTTTTGTTTTTGTTTTTTAGTTGTTGTTGTTGTTGTTGTTTTTTTTAAACACACAAGAAAAACAAAAATCCAAGTCCCAAAGACGGAGAAATGGCATTCCAGCAATCTTTTCCCCCCCCACTTCAGCCAAGCGTTCCCTCCGCAATTTCAGCAGGCGGGCACAGGAAAGTGTATTGGGTGGGGTTAGGTTACAGGTTAGTCGGGGCGGGGGTGGGGGGCAAGGATAGGCGAGATCAAGGCATATTAGAGTCGATTGAACATTCCACAGTGTAACAATATTCAAGCAATTCACGTTTCACATGCATTAATATACTTTTGCATTTTTACACACAAATGCAAATCAGGGTTATTGGATAAAACAAAAATAAGAGTGAAGATAAATCGTCCTGCAGTAATGACTGTGCCAAGTTGAAGATATACAGTACATGGACATTAACATTCTTAGGGCTTAAAACTGGATCTTAGTTATACAACTGTGTCAACTGTGCGTAACTCAGGAGGGAAACTAAAAAGGCAGAGATGAAAAGTAAGGGCAAGGCCGAGACAGACAGGAGACAGAGACTAAAGACAATGGGAGGCCACAGGGTCAGTAGCAATCAGGGAGCATGTGCTAAAGCTGGACAGTGAATGGCCAATGACACTGGTGTGTGTGTGTGTGTGTGTGTGTGTGTGTGTGTGTGTGTGTGTGTGTGTGTGTGTGTGTGTGTGTGTGTGTGTGTGTGT
Organism: Engraulis encrasicolus; assembly: GCF_034702125.1. NCBI lineage: Eukaryota > Metazoa > Chordata > Actinopteri > Clupeiformes > Engraulidae > Engraulis > Engraulis encrasicolus. The sequence continues at coordinate 26,324,990 of NC_085867.1, read as the reverse complement.
GTGTGTGTGTGTGTGTGTGTGTGCACCTATTCTGCAGGAAGTACTGTGTGTTCTGGATCTAGCTGATTGTGATGATGCTGGTGTTTGTGTGCAGGTGTGTGTGTGCAGAGGTGTGTGCATGCAAGTGTGTGTGTACCTGTACCTGTTCTGCAGCAGGTATTGTGCGTTCTGGATCTGGTCCTGTGTTCCGGTGATGGTGATGATTCGGTCCTCTGAGCCCTCCAGAGGCTCGTCTATCTTGATGGAGGCTCCCGACTCATGACGGATCTGCTTGATGCGCTGACCGCCCTTACCGATGATGGAACCGGCCAGCTGCACGCGTGCACAAACACAGTTTAGTCATTTACAAGTCTTAAAAACAGTCAATTCCAAAGAAATCTTATTCTAAAAGAGTCTAGTTGCACACTAAAGTGTGTGTGTGTGTGTGTGTGTGTGTCACTCACGTCTTTAGGGATGGTGACTTGCGTCGTGATGACTGGTCCTCCAATGTCGCTGTATGACCCGCGGCCACCTAAGACAAAGACACATGACATTCACACCAATGTCATCCAACACATCTCACAGACAGGGCCGTAACGAGACATTCCAAATACTGAGGTCAAATACTGTGTGCTGTACTGCCCTACAAAACAAGAACGCAGTAACTCTGAGAACTGCAAACTGAGAAAAAAGGCTTCAAAGTTTCCTATATGGTGCGACAACTGTGTGTGTTGTCGGTAAAGTGGTGGTGACACTTCCTGGTAACGCTATTTTAAGATAGAAATTCAATGCACACAAAAACCCCGAAAAAACAACATTTATGTGTCTTTTTGCCACAAAAAAACAGAGTTACTGCGTTCTTGGCTGGTATTACTACCACAAAATGGAGTTACTGCAGGAGTTGCTGCGTTCTTGGCTAGTATTACTGTCTACTCCCAAACCATTCCCATTGGAAAGTGCAGCAGTAACTCACCGACTTACTGCGTTTTTGTTTTGCACGACGTAACCTTTAATCCAACACCGCAGTAACTTTTTTTGGTCATTTTTGCACTTTCAAAATGAATTTTCTCTAAAACGGGACGGTGTTGGACCACCATTTTTTGACACAAGACAAATGAGGTAGTTTAAAGCCCATTTCCGATATAATTTTTTTTTCCGACCATTTTGAGTTACTGCTAGAGGTGCTCCGATCACCATTTTTTGGCCCGATCACCGATACCGATCACCAAAAATCTTTATCTGCCGATCACCGATCATTGCCGATCACAGAAATTATTTCCTATTTTTTTAATAGCCTATTAATTATCCTTATTGAATATTTCTGCCCATAAACCAATCAATCTTAATTTGCACATGTCGCTTTCACAATGTAGGCCTATTATTAGGCTATTACTATTATGATTATTATTATTATTGTTATTATTATTATTATTATTATTATTATTATTAGGCTATTATTATTATTATTATTATTATTATCTTTCAGCTCTTTCAGACTAGTGTTGGTAATATAGCCTACAAGTAAGTCTACAGTATTAATCAATTTATAAGTTATTGCATATAATTACTAAACTATTTAAGATTGAATTGAAACTGAAACATTACATCAATTTATAAGTTATTGCATATAATTACTTAACTATTTGAGATTGAATTGAAGCTCAGACACCTGGATCTCAGTCTCTCGTCTTCTGCATACGAGAAAAAACCCTGTCGCCCAGCCTCGTGAGGAGAGCCCCTCCCCTCTCTGTCACTCACTGTCCACAGCTGCAGTGCTCCGCGACCGTTCTGCTCTCTCCCTCTCACTTCTGTCGCCGTTTGGCGTTTCAGCGACTATCAAACTAATCGACTGACTGTCAATTACAACTTTGAAAACAATAACGTTGGCATGCTTGTGCGGACAACGTGAACTTGTCGCGTGCTGACCGAGGCAACTACACAGGTTATAACGTAAAATGGCTAACGGGCGAGAAGTAGTCTATCGCAAATTACATTGTGACTGAAACACTTGAGATTCTACATACACAAAACAAGAAAAAAAAACTTCACTTGAAAGAACAGGGAACACGCACAACACAGCGTGTCTGCGAGGAAAGCTCTTTCTCTGTAACACTGTCATAGAATGTAGAATTCCCTGCACAGACTCATTGAGTTTCACCCACTGACTTGTTATAATAGAAGTCTGTGGTTTCACCGTCCATTCTCCCTAGTTGCTGTTTGGTGTTGCAGCGACTACAAAACTAATGACCTGGCTGTCCATTAGGCTACAACTTTAAAAACAATACAGTTGATGATTGTTTTGGAAACGTTTAGTTGTTGCGTGCTGACAGGCTGTAACTCAAAATAGTGAACATGGCGAGACTGACACGTCATTCACAAATTACAAGCGTCATGTAAACTGCGCATGGATCGGAAAATAGGATCATTGTTGATGCAGATATGATTATAAATGGTGAAAATGAAGGAGGGAATTCCAAAAAGTTAAAGACAAGTAAAGATGCCTTATTTTGGTGCAGCAGCTGTGCAGAGCCAGCACCTAGGCTACATGCAGGCAGCGCCAGGTGTAAAGGCGAAATGGTTGCGTGAGGAATTTAATATCTCTGGATCGGTTTTTTGATCGGCATGTTTTTCCGATCACTGATCAGGCTATTTTTGGCCATTATCAGCCGATCATGATCGGCTGCCGAGCAATCGGAGCACCTCTAGTTACTGCGTTCTTGTTTTGCACGGCAGTGTACTGCATACTGTACATTTAGAATGTTTCAAACTCTTCAGTCAAACTCTTAAGTTTGTTTTCATTAGTCACTGCCGTGAGGATAAATGGGGGTGCCGTATACAGACTGAATTTATCATTGTTTGATCATAGAGTGATTTTCATCATAGATAAATTCCACATTTCTGAAAACAATACCGAGGACATAACCTCTGTGTCCTGAATGGTAGTTACGGCCATGCTCACAGAACAAGAAGTAGTTACTGCCATCAGACATACTGTAGTTGGAGGGGTTTAAGGCCCACTGAGTAATTATTATTTTTACTTATTTATTTCTAGAATGCATGCTGCCCATGATGAACAAACTTCATCTTTTTCATAAATATTTACTACCATCATCAATTTATAAGTTTTCATTATGACTTGGAAATGTACACTTCATAGATGAACAGGTGGACCCTCTTTGTAAATATCCGCCATTTTGAATTACCAAGTCATAGACATCGTGGGCTGCAAAAGCTTCTCTGGACAGACCAGCCAAATATTACTAGGCCCCATAATTTGTAAATATTAATGAAAAATATCAACCTTGTGAATGGCTGGAATATTTAAAAAAAAAAAAAAAAACATTTTAGCATTTACTACTAAAATTTTAAATAATAATTTTAAAAAGTAATGAACGCTCACCTGACTGGAAGGGCTCCCAAGAAGAGTTATTGTCTTGGATTTAGAAGAGTAGAGGAGAAGAGAGAAGGAAAGAGAATAAGAAATGTTAGAAAAAAAGTCTGTAAGAGCGAGAGAGAGATCCTATATATTGAGTCCAAATCCAAAACGGGTCACTGATACACTACAGTGTGTAATGTAGGCAACTAAACAATGCTAAATGAAACCAAAACTCCCACCCCATGTACTGGTGCGCCATGGAGGGGATATAATAACTGAAGGTTTTAGATATGAGCAGAAGGTTTCGAAAGCAGCAGCAGAGCTGGGGTGCATTTCTCAAAAGTGTAGTTGTTAGTCGGTTAGCAACTTGGTTGTTTGCAATGCAATCTCCCATTGGTAACTAGCCAAGTCACTAACGTAGTTGGCAACTATTGTTTCGAGAAATTCACCCCTGAAGTGTGCTGTGCTGAGCGGTCAGACTAGACAGACAAAAATGAGGGACATGACAGCAGGAAGGCCTTGGAGCTGATATGAACGTAAACCTACAGTAGGACACCACACCACACACATATAATCATTAAATACTCACCGTAGCCTCCGCTCTATAGACAAGCGACACAAGAGGGAGAGAAAGAGACAAAAGAGATGGGAGAGAGAACAAGGGAAGTCAGATGGGTAAAAAAAAATATCCATGACAAATACAAAGACAAAAAATGACTTGGTTTCCATCAATAAGACGACAATAATATGCACTAGCATCATTTGTATGAATAGGCAGTGAAGGACGGCATTGGCACACACGCACGAGCGCATTCGCGCGCACACACACACACACGCGCGCGCACACACACACGAGCGCTCTGATTCCGCTCGGCTCTGGCTCCGCGCCCGCCTGGAGTGCGCGCTGGCTTTCACCTACGTATTTAACTGCTCCTTGGTAACCTAGGCAACAAGTAATTCAAAAATCTGTTGCCTAGCAACAGCAGCAGGCCAAACCGGTGCGTGCAGGCAGGCAGGCAGGGCAGGAGGAGATGAGTGCTGTGCTCCACATATGCATCCATATCACCATGGCCATTTCAGACACACACTACAGCTAGCAGCCTCCTCTTGCCGCTCTCAGAAAATACTACCATTTACTTACATATGCAAATATAAAACTGAAATCAGCCACAGGACAGTAAATGTTGCCCTCTTTCATGGCAAATACGAATAAGATTTTTTTTCACTTCTCCATGTTTATTTTTGCACATCTAAATTAAATATAATGGTTGGAGTGCCATTGTATGGCATGTTTGACACTACCAAGATTTCATACAGGAGGACCTTCATTTGAAGAGGAGGAGTAGTATTAGTAGTAGCTTTTATTTGTCCCAGTAAGGACACCTGTTTTGCAGTAGTAGTACACCCCTCAAACAAACACACCCACACTTTCACAAAACATCACAAAAAAGAACACATTTTAAAAATAATAAAATTAAATTAATAAAAGGTGCTGGCTTACCATGCTGTCATAGCGATCTGGGCGTCCTCTTCTGTCACTGGGGACACAAATCAAAGATTAGGATTAGAAATGTGAAAACTGTCACATTAGCACACACGCACACACACACACAGTGTGACTGTTTGCATCATGAATACATTTTCAGGGTAATATTTTACCATGTTGCAACATTATGCAGACATGCTAGAGCAGAAAAAAATGATTTGTGTGCACATATTGAGCTCCCACAATAATTCCCCATTTCCTGCCTGTGGTGAGGTATCAGAAGCACTCTGGTTTCCTGTGGCCTTCAGCACAAATGCACAAGGGCTTGCAGTCCTCTTACAGTCAGACACAGAGTGTGTGTGTGTACACACCGGTATGTGTGTGGATTTGCTTAGTCAGTTCTCTAGGTGGAACAATTCAGTGTTGGGGTAGCACAGTGCCATGAAAAAAGCCTAAATGCCAAAATACCTTCCATATATGATCCACCTTAAAAGTCGGATCCTGTGTGTGTGTGTGTGTGTTACTTTGCTCCACCTTAAGAGCAGGGCTGTTAAACTCGTTTAACCTGAGCGAGATCAAGTCTGGTTCTTGTCACGAGACGAGAGGTAGGTTTGCAAAATGGCTACTCTACATAGCCTTAACGTTTGTCCCGGTAGCATATGAATGTGAATGTAATGGTGACTAGGGCATGCGTAAAAGTCACCGAATCACCAAATTATTATTTCACTGTCATACTACCAGCTCATTACCTCGGACAAAAGGATTTTTGTTTTACCTTCATTGTTTGTTTTGTTCATTTCTCAGCCGCACAACTAAATGAGGCTTTCAGGACGGCTGACTTACTAAGAACTTTTTTTTTGGCCAAGAGCCATGGGGAACTGAGCTGCCATGGTGGCGTGCTGTGCTCTCAAGGAGCGTTCAGGCCGTGAGAGAACAGTGCCGGTGTCCCTTCTCACACCTAACCTCGAACCAGCTGCCAAGTCTGAACATTCAGGAACCGGAAAGTTGGTTCGTGATGCAAACTAGGGCTGTAACGATTAGTCAACTAAACGACTATAAAAATTTGTCGACAAGAGTTTTCATTGTCGACTAATCGTTTCATTTAATTCAATGTTTTTTTTTTAACTTACTTTACTTTTTTACTTACTTAATTCAACCTAAAATTGTCCAGCACATATGAATTGGACGTTGTATCTTGGAGTAAATAAGCTACCATCATGATTTAAAGCTCAATGTAAGCTGTAAGATTTTTTTCACTTCCCTGCGCTAGAGGCCGGGTTTTGTCAGAGGTTGGAGTAAGTCTTTTTTTTTCCATGACTAATCGTGATTAATTGTGACTAAATCTATCGATTAATCGACTATCAAAATAATTGTTAGCTGCAGCCCTAATGCAAACCAAAAAATATTGGGGGGGTTTTCACTGCAAACCGTGACAACAATGTAGATGTCAGCAGGTTCATCCGGGAAACAAATGGTCACATACAGAAAAGTTCAGAGCCCTGTATGAAGGCGGGTAGTTCGCAGATAAGCAATTGACTTCCAAACATACTGTAACTGGTGCAGGCATGGGCATCATTCTGGTTGGCCTGAAAACCGTATCGGAGTTCCCTTGTTGCTTAGTGTGCCCTGCTTGTGCTCGGACCACCTAATAGAAAACTACTCTTGATTAGAGGATGACGTTTAACAGAAATTCCTGCAGGTCCTGTGTGATTCCCGTGGGATTTAGGAGTGAAAATGTCATCAATTAACAAGATCAGGGATAAATATCACAAGCGAGTGGGCAGGAGCAGCCATGTAACCAACAATCAAAAGGACTGGGATCTGGATGGGATAGGGAGGGATTTTACAGGAGGATGATGAGACAGGACTGAAAATCCAAGCCCAGTTTCACAGCCTACTTTTGCCATCCGTAACTCACTTTGGTCGGTCATCCATGCTCCCGTGGTAGCTCTGGTGTGAGAACCGGTCACCCCTGAAGAGCGGAGGGAAGGAGAACAAACACAAACACAAAACCCATCATAATAAGGAAAAACCTGTTGGGGCAGCTCCTGCTACTTAATATGCGTCAGTCAGAGGCATTACATCGAGGGCAACGTGACTATAGTAGCGTTTTGGAGAGCGCGCACATCCAGATAAAACAGGTGCCGGACTTAAACACGATGAAGCAAGAAAAGAAAGAAGGTCCGCACACTGTTGCTGCTCCCAATTTATTAAACACAACGTTTCGACTAGTCTGGTCTTCGTCAGATGTAGGTCTGGTGTACACCTACACCTGACAAAGACCAGACTGGTCGAAACGTTGTGTTTAATAAACGTTGTGTTTAATCTTGACATGAATCATTTGGCATGAAGAGGTCTGATCCATTGACAGTAAATAGAATGGACGCCAAATCAACGCTATTTGCCATTCAACGCTTTGAAGCCAGATTTGGGAACATTCCAACGTACATTCCACCTTAGCAACGCCAAACGCAGGTGCTGATTGGACAACAACAAGACTTCTAACGGTCAATCAAACCATGTTCTGATGCTCATTGGTCAATTTAACTTTTAATATCTCTCTAAAATAAAACATCACCACAAAAAATCACCACCCTGGTAAGTTGGAGAGCAGGGGGACCTACTAGTTGAGCGAAAAATGATCCCCCTGGAGTGGCATTTAAGGGAGATACAGGGTTTTATGTCTCTCATAGGAATGAATGGGATTTGGCCATTTTTTTGTCTTTTTGGGTCCAACCTTGGCTCCAACTTGGCTTCAACAATGAAATAGAATTTTGGCCTCCATTCTATTTACTCTCAATGGGTCTGATCAGTCGAATGCGCTCCAGATCGGATTCTAACAACTATTACATTACAGTAGGCCACACTTAGCTGATGCGTTTCCCCAAGGTAACTTAGTTACTCGGGTAGAGGTATTGGTTGTGTGCAGGGCCATAAATTCGCTTTTTTTCATCACCAGCCAAAATGGCTAGTAGATATTAATCTTACTAGCCAAACACACACTCACTAATGGGTCAGAGTGGCTAATAAGCTGCTCCTTTCTACCAGCCAAACTGAAATTTCACCAGCATATGGCCGGTTGGCTGGTGTTAATTTAGAGCCCTGGTTGTGTGTAAGGTGCCTTACTAAAGAGCACTGAAGCCGTGGACTGAGCCTTACCCTCCTCTTGGTGGTGGTGGGGGTGGCAGGGGCAGGTTCCGCGCCCTGCTGCCCCCGCGTCCCCCCCGTCCGGGTGGGGGAGGGGGCGGCCCGCGGCGAGGGCTCATGTCGTCGTAATCCCTCCTGGAGGGGGGCATGGGGCGGCCGCCGCGAGCCCCCGGGGGCATGCGCTCGAAGCCCCCGCGGCCCCGCATGGGGAACCCCCCCATGGGCCGCCGACCGCGCTCCTCGAACATCATGGTGAAGCCTCCATAGTCATACGTCTCGTCGTAGAAGTTGGGGTCGTAGGGCTGCGCTCGGCCCTTAATAGGAGCCTGGAAAGACAGGGATGTTAAATTAAAATGAGACATTCCACCAATTGATTTATTTAACACCAATTGATTTATTTAACAATGTATATCTACTGTATAACCTATGTAAGCTAATGTTATATGCATTCAATGCTTCTATGCATACAACTCAATAGCCAAATAGCCAAAAAATGCTACACAAAGGGATTCTGTCTGTGTGTGTCCTGTAGCACCAGTCAAAATGACTGACGCCAGCTGGTTCAGTGGGAGCGCTCACTACAAAAGGTGAGCTAAAGGATAGTGTGTGTATATGTCACCTTGAATATGAACTCCAGGATCCCCCTGTGTGTGTGTGTGTGTGTGTGTGTGTGTGTGTGTGTATGTGTATGTGTGTGTGTGTGTGTGTGTGTGTGTGTGTGTGTATGTGTATGTGTATGTGTGCACCCTTATCTCACCTCAAAGGTGAGCTGCAGGATCGGGAGTTGAGCGTGTGTGTGTGTGTGTGTGTGTGTGTGAGTGTTTCTGTTGTGTGGTGCATTTGTGTGCACATGCACGTGCATCTCACCTCAGAGGTCAGCTCCAGGATGACCTTGATGCACTCCACGACCCTCTCCGGTTTGCCCCCGACCAGCACCACGCGGTCTGTGGAGTGGGGGCAGCATTCCTGGAAGAGCTTGATGGTGGTCTGGGTGTTCTGGGAGGTGAACAGAACAGAGCAGAACAGAGGTGTGAGAACCGGCCAGTTCCTACCAGCGACTCCGGGATGGACTTCCAAACACAAGGACTTCCAACGGAGGACGATGAAAGAGTGAATGTCTACATAGATCAAATCCATGCAGCTTCAATGAAGAATAACCTGCCTCGTTGAGCTTTATGACAGAATTATGACGCCTTGAGTGTAGTCATCTGCGTTGCAGTATACTTTCTAGTCACCGGTGAAGGTATGTGACTACAAGTTGCTAGGCTGGCCACATTAATACCAGTACTGAAGATGGTGGTGGTGTTGGCCAACAGGGTTCCAGGTTCTCCATGTCCTTCCCACGTCTTACCTCTCTGAGCTCCTTGATCTTGGCTCCCTTGACCCCAATGATGCCTCCAGCCAAGCTCTGGTGGATCAGGAGACGCAGCTCACAGTCAAAGTCAATGCCGTTATAGTGCTGGTACTGCAGCAGAAGGAGAGAGAAGAAGGAGAGCAGAACAAAACAGATAAGGCTTGTTGCATACAAGGCGTGATGTGTGCATAATGTTCATTGGATAATCGGATCAGGCCAAGCAGAGAGGTCATGGGGATGGTCGCCCCAGACCAGAGGCCCACTTGACCAAATCAGGGATGCATTTCTCGAAAGGGTAGTTGCTAACTATGTTAGCTACTTTTCTACGTGCAATGCAATTTCCCATTGCTAACTAATGAAGTTGCTAACTACTACGCTTTTGAGAAACGCACCCCAGACTTTAGGAATTATTCAAACAAATGATTTGGGGATGAACACCGACATGTATAGGGCTCAACTACAAGACGTTGCACCCTGCACAGTGAAGCACAAGGTCTGCCCCCTGGCTTAATGGCTAGCCAATCACCACCTTGTTCGCTTTTTAGCAGCGTTTCGGGAGGGAGGGAGTCATTCTTTCCACATGAGGTGTACTGCCTGACTGGCGTTCCCCATGCCATGAACTAGTGCGTGGCAATTTTTCTGCTGAATCATTCAAAACAGCTCTTCTTTGTCACTTGCAGTCATGCAAAAAACAATGCTTGTGGTTGTTTACGGACACAGCCACGAGCCCTGAAGCCTACAGTACACTCAGTTTCATGGCTCCACAGCCCATTCAACCACCCCTTAAAGTGATACTGTCCCATTTTTGGAAATAAGCTTATTTTACCTCCAGGCTCGCAGTTAACATTGAGTCCTATGAGACCAGTTAGCCGCCAGATGGTCTCGTAGGACTCAATGTTAACTGCTAGCTTGGAGGTAAAATTTGCACGGCCATACCCAGAGAACGGTTGACGTATAGGAGAATGGTAAAACCCTATTATTTAACTCAAGGGGAAGTGTAAAATAAGCTCATTTCCAAAAAGGGGACAGTATCACTTCAAACACCACTGACAGTGTCAAATGCTCTCAACATTCTCACTCCTTCACTACCATGTAGGAAACAAAACATTAGGTGCAGTTACATGCATGGAGTATTCAGTTAAAAAGTTCAGGAATATTCTGTTAAAACTTGTTGATGCACATCGCACATTGTGCTACCAGAATAAGGCCACATTCGGAATATAGAATTTACGTGACGCATAAGCAAACCGTATACTGCCACCATTCCGTTTAAAATCAGAATGTGCAGAATCGCATGCAACTGCGGTCAATACAACTTACACCCTTATGCCGTTAACAAGCGACTTTAAATTTCGACAATATTTAGGTTCTCCTTCACTCACCTCCTCCAAGGTAGGGATGATCTTGAGCAGGATTTCCCCGATGGTATCGATGTCGGCACTGACGCTGAGGATGCTGAAGACGTTAAGCCAGAGTAGAGATCAAGCACAGCGCCACAACAACAGCAAACGCGGAAGGAGAGGAGGAGGAGAGCAGACAACAACCTCTTTAGAACAAGCATTTCACTGCACCGTGAACACAAAATGACCACAACAACAAAAAAACAAAGAGCAGATTCAAGAAAGGAAGAAAGGAAGGAACAAACAAACAAAACAACAACAAAAAACTAATGAAAAAAAACAGGACTGTTGAACACATGTTTCAAATTTTCCCCAACACTTTGACTGAATTAACGAGCAACTGACATGCAACTGACTCACTGATCGCAAACATTCAACACAGAAGAGGAGACAAAAGAGCTGGAGGAATGGGCAGCTTTCTTGGAAGGGCTCAGATTGGAGGGGTGGTGGGGGGGCTCAACATGGCCGCAAAAGTAACGCAATGCGTGAGCATCAGAGAGGGGCACAGACACAGACAGAAAATGGTTGCTAAGAGATTGCTTTTTTAAAATATTTATAATAGTATAGTATGCATTTTTGGTGCACCATACCCACCACCAGCAAAGCGAAAATCTGGCAGTAAGGAATTTTATTTGATTTTAAAATAAGCACAAATAAATAGGCAGGAATTTCATTATGTATGGGGAAATAGAGCTATGCAGAACAGCAAGATTGGCCATCGCAACACCGTGCTATAGGCACACCTTCTCACAGTGTCAAAAGAGGAACTGAATGGGGAGGGGGGTCAGGAGAGGAGGAGGAGGAGGGGTGGGGTGGAGTTGAAAAGAGGGAGGGGGGGGGGCGGTAGAACTACAAGCAAAAACAAAACAAAACCAAAGAAAGCGGGGGGGGGGGGGGGGGTCAGATGCGTGTGGTGGCCAGTAAAAGGAGGCGGCGGCGGACAGGAGCGAGGGGGGGTGGCAGATGAAAAGGTCTGGCAGCTCAACAATCTCGACTGATGGGGGGGGGGGGGGAGTAAGGGGCCGGACACAAACATCAGAGGGGGTAAAAAGACAGACAGAGCGAGAAAGACAGAGTGAGCGAGAGGAAGAAAAAAAGAAGTGGGGCTGGAAGGAGGGGGCACAAATAGATGCAGCATCAGGAGGAAGTAAAATAAAGGAGTAAAGGAGACGGCAGTGATGGAAGTGACAGTGAATACTCTGGAAGGCACAGCACTCAGCGCTCAAATCATGGACAGCAATGTCAAGAACAGTGAGGTGGGGGTTTGGGGGGGGAGGGGGGGGGCAGAGGCAGAGAGGGGGGAGGGGGGGGAGCAAGGTGGGCCACTAGGGCAGAGCGAAAGGTTGTCTTTTTGGTCTTTCATTATTATTTCCATAATTGGCCAATCTAAGAAATGATAAAGAGGTAATTGGAAATCTGGCATTCTGAATGAAGCAAGGGGAACAAGTAACATTTAAGAAAATGTACAGGAAAAAAATGTTATGTTTTCCAAAATCCTGAAGCTGTGCTCCTTCCATTTGACATTAGCTAAAGAGTATGGCATCATTTATTTACTTAAGTGTGGGGACATGTCTATAAAAACAGGTTCATGTATGTATGTATGCGACACTGAAGTGACAAAGTAAAAAGGACCATATTTAAAATGAAATACTGGATGGGGGGGTAGGGGGATGGGGTGGGGTGGGGTGGGAGAGAAAGACAGAGAAAAAAAATAAAATAAATAAATGAATGATTGGAATAGTACACGTTTCTTAAAAAAGGGGGGGGGGGGGGGGGGGGGGGGGAATATATATATATATATAGATATACACTTCATGTGTAAAAAATGTTAAAATGAAACAGAAGGTTATCAAAAGACATGTGTTCTCTGTTCTAATCAGGCAGTGAGGGAACAACTTGGTGGGACATACCGCTCGGGGCCACTGCTGTCGGGGACAGATACACTGGCATTGTACTGCATGGGCCGTGGTGGTGGTTGGAGGTTGGCATTGGGCAGGGGCGGGCATTCAATCACGAGTTGGCAAGTAAAGGTGCCCGTTTGGGTGGCAGAAGGGGCACATTTATGGGCGGGGCCGGGCCAACCAGGCCAGGGTGTCAGGTGGGCGGGCGGGCGTTCAGGGGCGGGCGGGCGGTTCAGGTTGGGCCAGCGTCAAGGTGGGCAATGCAGGAGGGGCATGTCGATCCAGAACATGGGCAACGGAGGGCGGTGGCCAAAAGTAAAAAGGAGAAGGGGGAGAAGGGGGAGAAGGAATACAGTTTTAATTGCATACAGGCTGCAGTGGCACTCATCACTCTACTGTCCTTAAAAGGAACAAAAAGTAGAAAACAAAAACAAAAAACTAAATTGTGAAAAAAAGGTAACTGAAAGCTAAAAAAAAAAAAAGAAAAAGATGAAGAGACTGGTAAGTGAGTGCAGAAGAGCTCAGCGAGAGAGAGAGAGACCTCGTACGGCTCACAGCAAATCGTCATCACATCTCACTGACACGGAGCCGCGTCTGCCTCTTCCACTCACTCACTCACTCAGAAACTATTGGTCAGCTCAAGAGTCGAGACAACTGCCAAAAGGGGTTGGTTGGTTGGTCGGGTTTGCTTTTCGTTTTGTTTGGTTTGGGTTTCGTCTCATTGGCCTTGTGATTTGGTTGTGGACCAGGGCATCGTCTGGCACAAGTACTGTAGAGCTTCTTCGGAGCAGCTGGTGGCTACTGAGAGGTGGGGGTGTGTATGCGTGTGGGGGTGTGTGTGTGTAGGGGGGGTGTCCACCCTCGACACCACTTTCCAAAAGATGTTATCACACCACAATGGGACACCTGCGTCCCAAACCCCCACCCACCCATCCATCCATCCATTCCCCCGCAAAATATGGACCCATTCACTGTGTCTGTCCGCATGAGCCAACCCATAGGTGCATAGGTACAGAGTTCTTCGCATGGAAAGACTATGGAAATACATGACTTAGGTCTTAATTATTGGGGAACAATAGCCGACAATGGACATGCAGTAAGTGTCTTTCCCTTTCTCCAGACATTAAGTGCAACTGACTCACTGGCTTTTTATTCATGGGATTTTATAAGAAATGGTTTAATTTATGGCTGTTAGGTTTTGACATTTAGGTTTTTTTAAGAGTATACAAATTAAACAGTAGACACACGGTTATTCTAGCATGAGGAACCATCAAGATCGATACAGTTACAGTTAAGCAATGGGACAAGAGGACGTCAAGACTGTCAGCAAAGACTGGGACAACTCCAAAAAGACAGAACGCAGAGCGCACATCAGCAATACAGGTGCTGGACCAAACAGAGGAGAACTGAAGAGAAATATTAAAGGTCCTCAACACTGACCTATGCTCCCAAAAGTTTAACAGGGCGTTTTTTAGACGCTCAGTCATTTATCAAAGTGCAAGGACTGAGCGTCTGAAGTGTTGTGCTATTTATTTTTGGGGAGCATAGAGCAGTGCTGCGGATCTGTCTTATTCCTTTTCTCGAGATGCATCAATCAATCGGCCACCGATCATGATCGACCAATATTGCCTAAAAAAGCTTGATCAGTAATATAGCGGCATAAAGCGCTGATCAAAAAGCTGATCACGATATATTAAATTCCTCACGCAATTTTTTTTGTTTTGCTTAAGGTCTACATCGGCCACAGCGCATAGTAGCCTGGCAGGCGCTGGCTCAGGGCATAATTGAAAAATCAGCAGCAAAATAATGCATTTTTACTTGCTTACAACTTCTGCGCATCTACCTTTATATTCACCATTCATATCTGCATCAATATGGTCTGATTTCGCCGAGCCCCACGTATAGCCAAGTATACCCGATGTTTGTATGCAACAACCTCACGTGGTCAGCGTTAACGTTTAGTTACACCTGAAAGAATGGCTACAGAGGGGTGGGGAAGATAGAGTAAACGGTAACTCCACACTCTTGGACAGAGAGTGAAGAAACGGCTTTTCTCACAGACACAAGCTGTTTTTAAGGTACCTGTCTGTTGCCTGTTCATTTCAAGTGGCACGTTTTGGTTTCTTGTACGTAGATTACACCAATTTGAGTTTTTAATATTTCAGTTTCAGTTCAATCTTAAATAGTACATTATGGCGAAAAAAACAATATAGTTAGATTGCTAATAGATTCAGATTCCAGGTCTTTAAGTGATGGGCAAATCATGATTTTGATGATCGGTAATTAGTGATCGGTGCATCTCTATTATTTTAAAGACTGGGACAATTAGCAGCAATGCTACAAGCCCACAAGTCGAGAACTGCTGCTAACGCTTGTAATTAGCATCTTTTCACTGCCCCACCCTCTTAAAAAAAATAAACAAACAAATTAATGGTCAAAATGGAAAAAGTGTCCTGCCGCTGGGCCCTGCAGGGGATACTCACGTCTGTACGCAAGGCTTTTATGTTCTTGCCACCTTTGCCGATAACAGCTCCGGCATTCTGAAGAGAGGCAGAAAAACATGTGATGGAAATGCAATAACAACAATAACAGACCTCATATTAGAAGAACATCCTGAGAATAGACCTTTTAACAAATTCTGAAAAAAGAAGAACCTAACGACTACATTTTATTCTTGCGCCTCAAATCAGGCACTGAGCCTAAATACTATCAGCCCGTGCAAATGACACTGAGATAGCTTAGAAGTAAACATATGGATAGAGATGGACTACACTGAGGGGGCTCCTAAATTAGCTCACGTGGTTGGCTGCCAGTGTCATACCCCTCCTCACAACATCATGTGTTTTAACATGGTGAACCCATGTATACACGGTACTTTGTAGCGTCCATTTGGCTCATCTCATTTTGGTGAGAAGGCCACCGGTTTCAAGGCTCTGTTCCTGGATTCATGGCCATTGAGTTGGCGTCAAGGTACAGACACACCAAAACTGATAAAACTGCAGGAAGTAATGGACCATTCAAAAGCGTTTTGGGTGATAAGAGCGGAATTTATGGTGATGTGCTATGATGTGTTTTGGCTACAACTGTGGCAGCCAAGTGGAAGTGTCCGAATGTTTGGATGCAGCTTTCAATCTGACCTACTTTGACGTTTGTTTGTTTTCGTTAAGAGCCAGTTAAGCGGTTGTGGCTATTTCATGGCTAATACAGGTAATACATAGGACTTGCCAGATGAAGATCCAGGGTGATCGAAACGTTGCTTTTTAAATAATGAAGTTTATTTTTTTGGAGCTTATCGGCAGTGTGCAGACCTACCTTTTTCAACTGTCTGACTTTGTCTGGCACCTGCAACAAGTGTTTTTGGATGTGCGCACCCTACCCAAAACCAATACATAGGACTTGACATTAAAAACCAATAATGACCTAGTTTGACGTCATTGCTGCTCTAGTCACTGTCCAGTAACAGGAGCAACAGCAATGACATGAATTAACACTATGGGCTTCATGTAGCTTTTGTCGCCTTCCTTGTTAAGGTCACTCAGAGGTGCAATGTCATTGGTCAACCGCACGGCCGTTATCCGTCATCACCTCAGTGGACTCACCTTGCTTTGCAGCAGCACGCGGAGCTCCACCATCTCGTCTGTGTTGCGAGAGCGCTTGAAGGCCTGTTCTTCATCCATGTCCTCAGCAGGGCGTTTACCTGCCGGGGAGAAAGCAGGGACACCCTTCAGTCACACACAACAAATAATAACGACCACAACAGGTGGATGCCCTCTCCCACGTCCGTGTATCCCCCTCTATAAGCAAAGGTACTGAAAAGCAACAGCAAGCATCCACCTTTCCCTAACAGAGTAAATCTGTAAATCAAAAACCCACACACCAACATTTTGGTGTGCGCGCCATGAAAAGAACGTGTAACAACCATTTCACAACAATAACAAGCAGCCAGTGCAAACACTAGCTGACTTCGGCTACAGCTTTATCGGTTCCCCCGTGTAGCAAAGTCCGTATCTATTGAGTCCACCACAACTCTTTGACATTTGCTCGCTTGTCAAATATGATCCCGTGCTAAAATAAACGTGGACTGCTTCACGGCTGTGTGTGCGTGCCCTTACCGTTAGTGTCTGTGTTGCTGAACGTAGTGTCTCCCTCCTGCTGCTCAATTTCTGTCTCCATTGTTTTCTACCAACGGCGAAATGCGAACGGGCTCCTCTCTCTCTCCGGGAATCTGCGCCAGGGAGTATCCAAATAATCATGACAAACAGCACTCGTCTCCAAGCCTGCACAGGCGCTCAGTGACTGGGCTATTTGGCACACAAAAAACCTAAACCAACATGGAGTGCGCGGGCGATTGCTGTTCGTTTTCGGTGACTTGACAGTGGCCACTTCTGCACACCCCGTTTTGAGGAAATGATTATAGAGCTATCTATCTGCCTCCATATCACACCTGATTAGTAGTAGCTGACGAGTACAGCCGCCGACTGACGGATAGCCACTCTACATTCTCTACCAATAATGCCTTCAGGTAACTCGCTTTCCAAACAGCAACGTAATAAAAAAAATCCACAAAACACCAGGCACCATTTTACGGAACATTGCACGAATTCCATTTTCTTCATGATGCCAGAAAAACACTTTTCTGTCTCTTAACATTTCTGCATTTATGTACAGTAACAAACAAAAAAACAATAGACTATCGTATGGCAATACAGTCAATGGAACAATCTGAATGTTTTTAATATACTGCTACCTCACAACAAGGTAAATATCTGGATCAGTGAGTCTGACTCCGAGTCCGGGGAACATGGCTAGACTAGACGAGAAGCCATGTCCGATGCCTCGCACACTAGAGCTCTACCACTCTCTCTACATCTCAAGGTCCAGAATCCATGTGTAAAATGTAGGGAAGCCATGCAACGACACGACGCCTGCATTTGAGGCAAATGCCAGTACAGCAGGTGTCACTGTGTATACAAATAAATGTAGCACTTAGACAAATGTTATAACTACATAGTACACTCTCCAGACAACGACGGCAGACATATCAGAGGCTAACTGACTAGCTCGACTGATGATCAGTTTTCCGGTTATTCTGTAAAACGTTGCCTTGCCTTCACAGGCCAGGCGAAGTTCGCTTAGCAACAATGCCCCTTCGTGAAACAGGCAGAAAATTAAGATGATGAAAATCGTTTAGAATGAAAACGCTAGCTATATATCGTTATTTGGCACGGCATTGACGCTTGTGCAAGATTTGTCAAGACTCAAACCTATTTACTTACCTTGCTAGTTTGTTAGCTGATTAGCTTAGAATCTAGCTAGCCAACGAGAGCTCGAGCTGCTACCTAATGTTAGCTTATTAACGTTACACACCTTTTACACCGAGTGTCGCCCGAGGCACGTTTTGTGAAACTAGTTATTTATCTGGCGGAAAGTCAGAGAGTATGGGCGGCATATTAACGCACAAACCACCTATAAGCAATCAAAGGGATTGCTTAAAATAACACCAAAATGTGCAACAAACCTGAAAACGCCCCCGTCCGCCACTCCAAATATGTGTCGTAAAAGATGTGCGCATTCACCCTTGATTCTGAAAGCTCATTTGACTATCAAGATATATTGTTTTGCTATTGGTGGAATGAACTGAGGGGCGGTGTCGTCTCTGAAAAACTATTGGCTAATTTCCACATCGTTCAAAATCGTTCATGAATACATCAACATGAGTGGGTAACATTCTTGTCACTCATTCCAAAGACTTGCCTCTACTGACATTTCACTGGTTACTGTGAAACAAAAATGAAGCATTGATATGCCCATCATTGCTGTATTTTACATCGATGAGTTGATTGAATCTTCCTATACTTCTGTTCTGAGTGAGATCAAATAACGTTATACATTACATTGTAGACAACATGCATTTGTTAGCAATGTGAGCAAACGAAAACCTTAGTGCCACAAGAGATAAACGACCGTCTTCCTCCTTGCCACTCTTCTAACTCCCTCAAACGCCCTACTCCTAGCTGTTATGTAACGATGAGTGTTACAATGTATTTAGCTAGGTTCAGATTGGCTGCACAACATGGACGCAGTTACCAGCGTGATAACAATAGATTAGTCATCATTCCAAACATCTATCTATCTATCTATCTATCTATCTATCTATCTATCTATCTATCTATCTATCTATCTATCTATCTATCTATCTATCTATCTATCTATCTATCTATCTATCTATCTATCTATCTATGTCTGTCTATCTATGTCTGTCTGTCTGTCTGTCTGCCTGTCTGTCTGACTGACTGACTGACTGACTGACTGACTGATTGGCGGGCTGGCTTTTGGTCTGGTACCTTTTCAAACTGATCCAAGGGGCTCTAATCTATTCCGTCTCAGTCAGCCAGCCTCGCCTCTTCCAAAAGCATTTTCCCTCCCCTCAGCTCTCCTGTCTGATGTAGCCTATAGGCCTATCTTTATGATGGATGTTTGTGTGTGTGTGTGTGTGTGTGTGTGTGTGTGTGTGTGTGTGTGTGTGTGTGTGTGTGTGTGTGTGTGTGTGTGTGTGTGTGTGTGTGTGTGTGTGTGTGTGTGTGTGTGTGTGTGTGTGCTAAATAAGTGAAGGTTACTAATTGCGTTACAATTGTTTTCTTGATTGAGATTAAATTACATTTTAGAGGTCCTATGGCATGAAAAATTCACTTTCTGGGGTTCTTCAACCTTAAAATGAGTTCCTCTGGCCTCTTTGGAGATTCAAATATAGCTATAGCCTACAGACAGCTGAGCCTACTAAATTTATCGATAATGCATAATGTGTCTAGCCTAACTCTCTTAATTTGGGGATCATTTGTTTTTGATTTGGCCTAATTACATTGTTCACAAGCAGATTTTTTTTATCACAACCTCAATGCCGACAATTCTGTGGACCCCCTGTCTCTGGTGGTCCCAGGCTTGTGTCTGAAATGTGCTAGCCTGAATAAACTTGACTTGACTTGACTTGACTGTACCCCAGCATAATCATAAAAATACACAGTAGCACTAAAAACCAAACCAACTAGGCTTTGTCAGAGAGGATGCAGGGTTATATTTCCACAAATTCTTGTGTGCCGTGAGATCGCATTTGGATAGACAAGTCAGTGGCACTTGCAAAATACAGCTCACATCGCTCAAAGTGAAATGTTGCCATGGAGACTGTTATACATCAAGTCTTGGTGTTTCTATTGGAGTCTGCATTAACATGTTTTCACAATTTTGTGGTCCATTTGCATCCTTTTCCCACTGTTTGTATTGTTCAATCTCTGTGTGTTGCCAGCGACCACATTTAATGGGAGGATGCCTTATAAAAGGCTATTCAGTCATAATAATCACATAGCTTGGTGGCAGGTTGGATGTTGCAATTCAACACTTGTTCAGATAGATGGTGCCCTAAAAAAAAAAAATCTGTTGGCTTTTTTTTGCTCAACAGTCAAATATAAAACATCTCGAATATCTGTTCAGTCTTCAAAAACGTGATTTGGCTGTTAACCCTGCATGGGTTTCCTGATTATGGTGACCATCTTGGACTAGATATCCATGTGGCATATGTATGAATGCATGCCAGTCCAAGTCTCCATGCAGGAGCTCACATGGAGCCCTGCCTGGACTAAGCCCATCTGTTCCTCCTCCTTCTCCTGCTCTCCTGAGCACCACACGAGTCACTCACAACATCAAATAGATTATTAACCCTTTGAGGAGAAAGGGATTTTTTCCCAGTTCTTCTAGAATTTTACTGGAACACTCTACAGCTCCCATAGAAGTCTGTGTTAAAAAATCTCGCAAAGTCCTTATGACATCATAATGAGAACTCAACATTTTGTCAAAATTCTAATCACATATTTCTGATGGTACTCCTCAAAGCGTTTTAAATCTTTACATCCCATCACTGTATTTTTCACATGTTACATGACAATGACAATGCAACCATATGCTAGTATTGTGTACACCATTTTGACCCTATTTATATATATATATATATATATATATATATATATATACTAAGAGGGAATACATCAATAAATGTAATAGACATAAAATGTTATAAATTACAAATACAATTTCTGCATTGTGTTGCTTAATTGATTTACATGGATTATTATTATAAGTTCTCACATGGTTGCAAAAACTGATTTAGAAGAATGGCTTTATCATTCTCTATCACAACACAATAATCTCTTTTATGTTCTATGTTTATTATTTGAAGAATTCTTGCCAAGAATTCTTGCATACTGGCAGATTGTGCTAGCAATAATTTTTGCCTAATATTTAGAAATTTCTCCATAGTTTTAAACATTCTTGGTATTAAAAAATGCTTATCCATTTCATTACATTACATCACATTACGTTGCATTTGGCAGACGCTTTATAACCAAAGCGACTTTCAAAAGAGGACATAATCAAGCCAACATCACAAGTAAATACAAAGTGCACAGGAATATACACACACAAACTAAACTAAACTAAACTAAACTAAACATCATGTCAAGAGTCTGCCCTTATCCAATTGGGAGGCCTATTTGTTTTTTACTTGAAATGATAGGCCTATGTGAGAAATGATAACGAACAATCAAACTCATTATGAGGAATTTCTCAAGTACATATTTTCATTGCATACAGCACTGTGATAGTATTGCAAAAAAATGAATATTTTAACATAATTTATCATCTTTACAGTGCCTGCCGTGCCTTATAGCATGTTATCACATTGTAATTATACCACAATGCAATATTGCAACAAATTATAGCATGTTACTACATTGTAATTATAACGCAATGCAATATTGAAACAAATTATGGTGTGCTACATTGTAATTATACGCCAATGCATTATTGCAACAATGTATAGTATATTCGTAATTACTACTACCACTCTGCACAGCATCTCACTGTTGTAGCAGTCAGGAAGACACAGGAAGCATTTCAACACTGCGCTGTCATATGGCATTTTTCAGCTGACTGACGCTGTGATTTCATTCAATGATGATGAACTTCCACAATGTGGGAGCCTTTGACAGCAGGCTATACTTTTCCGCACCTGGACTCACTTGTTTCTCTGCTCTCGCACAGTCTTTGTGACCTTGGTTACCATGACAAACGTGTTTTCCTTTCAGTGATTCTGTTGAGAAAGAAATAAAACTGAAATTACTTGCCATATCTCTCGCTCTCTCTCTCTCTCTCTCTCTCTTTGCATTTCAGTTCAGCACCAACAGCCACAGTCACACACACACACACACACACACACACACACACACACACACACACACACACACACACACACACACACACACACACACACACACACACACAATCTTGTTCTTAACAAAGTAAAGACCTCTTACTTTTCTTTATCTTCCAACAAAATGACAGATAAATGTTGTTTATTCATATAAGGGTGATAAGGGTCACAAAAACTTTCTCTAAAAAACACTGAACTACAATGACTTGATATAAGAGAACCATTTCAACAAATTGTTATCCACTAGAACACAGAAAAACTGTAACTGTTTTTAAACATCAGTTTTTTGATAATGCACATGACCTTTGCTTTGCATGTTTCACGATTTGTTATTGTCTTTCCACTCCTCGAGCAAGCAAGTTTTGCACAAATCCTCAGTGACACTTACACTTACCCCCGTGCAAAATGTTCCATTATTTTCCATTATTAAAGGAGTGTGCACCATAAAACTAAATTCTACCAACAAGAAGTGTAGGAGAGAACAGATTTTCCCTGTTCATTTGGTCAAGGGTTCCAAACTTGGGGCCGACTTGAATTTTTCACAAATGTTTGGGGCCCAACTCTGCCCAATAAATAGTACTCAAATAAATACTCAACAGCAACACAGCTTATTATTTAGATTTGTAGAAAATTATTTCAGGGCCCACTTGGAATACCTTCACAGACCACCAGTGGGCCTCGGCCCGTTGGAGAATCACTGGTCCAGGTGTCAGGGTTAGAATGAAGGGTTTTCAGGGGGTGAGTTTTCAGTTGTTTATTTTTTGACTGACCCCACCACCCAGGGGCGGATTAGGGCCCCCTGGGCCAGACATTGTCTTGGCCCCCCAACCCCACCAAAACCGCACCTCTACTCTGCTCATGGGACATGTTAAGAGAACTGTACATGGTGCGCACAGCAGATAATTGGACATGTACAATATACACCAGTCCCCCATGCTATATGGGACAGAACTGTATACATAGTGTGTGCACAGAGGCACAAGAACACAAATTCGGCAGGGATGCTGTTGGAGGATGGACACTTTCTGTATGGGGGGATTTTTTTATTGTTTGGATGTAATTTCCTGCATTCTAATCAAATTTAGAGGAAGGATTAGCAAATCCCTCAGATTTGAGATGTTGAAATGACATAGCATCTTGGAAAGATTGTTATAGCAAAGGTGGTTTTAAAGGCCTGTTTGGGCCGTGGCTGCAGGGCCAAGTTGGACTGGCCCCTTGGGGCCTCTGGCCCCCTGGGCCTGGGCCTGGTAGGCCCGTTCATTAATCCACCACTGCCACCACCTAATTACAAGACAAACTCCTCATGGCCATGTAATGTCTCCCAGTTCTTTCAACCAAATCATTGTCTCCCTCTGCTGGACACATTAGGCCTATGCTACTGTCTAATTTATTTGTCATTCTAGTGGACCTAGTCCTAAATTAGTTATATTTCTTTCTTTCTTTCTTTCTTTCTTTCTTTCTTTCTTTCTTTCTTTCTTTCTTTCTTTCTTTCTTTCGTAACATTACAATGGCACAGTTGGTCATGAGGTAGGCTATCTTCTATGAATTAAAAAAAAAAACATCAAATAACTTTGGTTGTGTGTTGTCTATAAGCACTGGCCCATTTGGACATGCTGCTTAAAGTAGCCTATGTCCCTGATGTAGGCCTAATAGTTGTAGACTGCACAGGCACAGCCCTAACAGATCTGTTTTCCTGCCGTTGTTCCGTCTTCCGTCTGGAATGCAAGGTTCTCTTTATGCTAAGGGTCAGGCGTATTTTGTTTAGTAATTATTTTTCTTCGATGCAGCCCATCTTGTGCGTCAAAGCGCACGTCACACTCCGGTAATGGCCATCCATGAAAAAGTGGTATTGCCGAGCGCGCGCGCACCCCGTGCGCATGCATGCTATATTCAGAGCGCACCTATGGGTTGTTGGTATGTATAATTTAGTTACAAGAATGTCACCCACAGGAAATGTTGGAATTTTCGAAAAAAAAAAACAATGTGATCTAGTCATTCCCGTAGGCAGCTACCCTGCCACGCAGTTAAAGGTTTTGTCCCATCTTCATTTTGTTTCAATATGCAGCCTGTCTTTGAAACAGCATCTTCCCATGTAGAAATTGGTCGATAAGGTTTTTTTTCGCCATGTTGTTGACACATTGCCGGCAGCATGGGACAGCACACGTCTTCAGACATTCTTGGGCAAATGCAATGTTGAGGATGGCTGGAGGAGACGCGCTCGTCCGCGGCAGTAATCAATAGACGCCTGCAGGTGTACGCTGCCTGCTCCCTCTCTCGCGCTGTACACGCACTCTGTGCTACATCACCACGCACGCACTCCACTCATCTTGCTTGTTTTCTTCCACGGCGCTGGATGTAGCGTCAGCACCGTAGATATCGCACAGTGCCTGCGGCGCCACGTTTTTGCCACTCTGTGCCAGTTCCACGGAGACGGGCGGCTTACTGCCACAGGACGCGGGATTTTGGCAGCCTCGTTCGCGGCGTCGACATGTAATGGTGTGATAGCACCATTCTGCGGAGACAGAGGGGAAGGCCATTCCATGACAGTCGCGCCTCACACCGAACAGCTTTGCGCCTCTCTCATCCGCGGCGTCCGTGCCCACGCCGCTACACATCACCGCTGAGATTACATCAACAATTGACCAGCAAAAATAGCCATTTGATCGAATATTGGCGGACTATTCTGGGACCCACCATGGTCGGAGGGGGGTGTGGAATGGTTCGTTTGGGATTGTATGGGGTTTTGATGGGGCTCTGGGGCTTCGGCGCCGCTTCTTGCCCTACATCCTGCACTTGCAGCACCTCGCGGATAGTATGTATCGACCAAGACCCCGGGATCAAGGAATTCCCCGTCTTGGCGGAGGAGTCTGACATGGAAAACATCACAGACATGTAAGTGTGACTTACGAACGCGATGAGTGACTGATCTTAGTGACGTGTCAGATGAACCGTGCTTACAATAACGCACAATGCCAAAATGCCTTGCTCAGCGTAGGCTACCATATTCTAACGGACAGCACAATATGTCGTGTCATGGAGGAATGTAATAAATAAGCAGATAAATCAGTCCGTGGGGGGGGGGGGTGTAGCATGACATTCGTAACCTTCCCTTCCCTGTCCCCCATCGTTCTGAGAAGGGTATCGAGCCCTGCACTCGCGGCAGAGGACCTTGACACAGGCTACAAATTCAGAATCCGAATGTAGGTGAACATTCTGAATCTTCGTCTTCAACGAAGGCGTGTGAGCGTGAGTCCCGATTATTCTGTGTGTGTGTGTGTGTGTGTGTGTGTGTGTGTGTGTGTGTGTGTGTGTGTGTGTGTGTGTGTGTGTGTGTGTGTGTGTGTGTGTGTGCTTGCGCGCGCGTATGTGTATCTTTTATGGTGTTGGTGATGGTGCATGAGTGTGAGCGCGCGCGTCTGTGTGTATAGTTAGGACATGTATTGAATGGTCGTAACAAAGCCGTGTTCACATAAACACATGTAGGCTAATAGAGACAGGCTGACTTCAGAACTTAACGGGGGGATGTGGCTTCTGGAGACATGGGTACCGAAGCCAGACCCGTGAGGGATAGACAGGGAGATGAGGGGAGGCGTTCAACCCAAATGCCTGATAGATTTTTCAGGCGCCCTCCCTAAAAGCTTTATATTCACCATGGTGGACCACAGATGGTTAAGATCGACGGTAGGCCAAGGTGCTTCGGGTTCATGGTGAAACTGTATACAGCCTAGCATCTTGCTCCAAAGATGACAAAGCCTGCCTGCGTGTGATTATGATTTGGAGCCAGAGATGACTTGGGCTGATGCCCCGATATTCCGGTCTTGAAGACTCGGTTTTCAATACAAATTTGACCTCCGTATGTGTCTGAAAGAACGCTCTAAGACGAAACCGTACCCCCTTATTATTAAGGAGTAGTCCAGTGACAACTCAGCGTGTCCACAAAGCAACAACCATCGGCGCCTACGCAAACATGTCGCTCCGTTTCCAGGACAACGACTCCACCACTGATGCTCTTTGGGCATGTAGCCTGTGATAACATACCAGCATCACCCAATATTTTGACCTAGGCCTACCTTTATTTCAAGCTAACGGCACATGATGTAGCAAACGGCACGTATCGTGGCAAATGCCCAAACCATGTGTATGCGTCTGCTATCTTGCCTTTCTTTTCCAGTGATGAGGAATGTCTGGCTAAACTAGGCCTGTGTAGGCCTAGGCCTGTCTGTAAGCTAGCCCACTGAATGGGATGTTGATGGGGACAGGGTCTAATCAAAAGCTTAATTAATGTTTCTTCCCTGAACAGATTCATTTCAAATCAGAACAACTTATTTCTTATCAACGATGATCACTTGAAGTCCTACTTCAACCTCAGGAATTTGTAAGTAGCCTAGTCTTTTGTCTGTTTTGACCCCCTTGACTCTTATAACAGATAACCATGTAATGTCTCTATTACCTTTCTTTGCCTCTCTACGTCCACAGAACTGTGACAAATTCTGGGCTGTTGTCAATATACCCGACAGCCTTTCTCTACAATGCCAGGCTTCAGTATCTGTGCGTAAACATATTTTCCTTCTACCACCACCACCACCACCACCACCACCTTTCTCCCTTCATCATTGCTTAATTGTTTTCCCTTCATTCGCCACATCCTGCTCAAATCAATTTTGTGTGCAAGCGTGGGTTTGTTGTAGGTCAGTCTGAAAACAGGCATAGAGCATGAGCATAAATTGTTGAGACTTTCGAGAAGTCTTACCCCCTGGTCTGTACGGGCTGTTGTCATTACATTATATTGCATTACATTACACACAGCTGACAGTGGTATAGCCTACAAAGTGACTTACAGTATAGTACAGGGTATTAGTGACGGTCCCTGGAGCAGTGTGGAGTTAGGTGCTTTGCTCAAGGGCAATTAACTCAGCCTTGGAGTGAGATAGGGAGTGGAAGGGTCAGGGTGGGATTTGAACCTGCAACGCTCTGATCTAAAACCCATCCCCTTAACTACTTCAGGTAGGCCACGGCTGTCACACGGCTGTAATACTGTGAGTTCCATAGGGCAGTCATGGGTAAGCGGTTAGGGTGTCAGACTTGTAGCCCAAAGGTTGCCGGTTCGACTCCTGACCCGCCAGGTTGGTGGGGGGAGTAATTAACCAGTGCTCTCCCCCATCCTCCTCCATGACTGAGGTACTCTGAGCATGGTACCGTTTCACCACACTGCTCCCCAGGGGCGCCATTGGGGGCTGCCCCCTTGCACGGGTGAGGCATAAATGCAATTTCGTTGTGTGCAGTGAGTAGTGAACACTTGCATGCTGTAGAGTGCTGTGTCACAATGACAATGGGAGTTGGAGTTTCCCAGTTGGACTTTCATAACTTAGGGCTCTCTATTTCACAGGAATTCTCTTATCAATATTCACATTTCATACATACACACTTAGGTTACGATAGTTCTGTAGGCTTATTGGAAGATTAGCTGGTTAAAGGTTGTGCGTTTTCTGGCGTCTCATCTGTAAACAGCAAATTATTGCTAATCCTAGTCCATATCAGACCTGTCAGCTTCATTGTCAGTTCATCAATATTGTATATTTCTATAATAAGCATGCAGTAACATATCCCCAGTGGCAAGGTTTTATTGCCCTGTTTGTAAATAATTAATTGCAGGAATTTTAACGTTTTATTGATTTCATGGAGTGTTTGTTTTGTTAATAGTAAGTGTGTAAATTGTTAGCAAGAAAATTAACTTACTGGCCACTTTCCAACTATTACTCCTACTAGTACTATTCTTGTATGGGTTCTAAATTTTTGTTTTCTCCTGACTGCGCGAAACCTCTGATTGACGGAAACCGCTGTTGGTCAAAAAATTAGCTCATGTGGTTGGCTGCCAGTGTCTTGCCCCTCCTCACAACACCGTGTTGATAAACAAAACAAAAAAACACAAAAGCAATAGAATAAGAATAACTTTATATTCGTTAGCGTTGAATCAATTTACCATACTGTATATTGTGGTCTCATTGTATTCCTTAGTCATACATGATGACTTTAACTGCTAATATCTCAGCGTTGTATGGCTCAAATAATTGTCTTTGTCTTGTCTGGCATGGTTATACAACACTGAAATTTACAAGACATGGTATATTATTCAATGACACTTGAGGCCACGCCTGCAACATTGGGTCCTATCAGGCAGTATAACAGATACCTCTGTGCTTCAGGTTCATTTAGGACCCTGACATAAGAGAAACTTAGTGCCATATGCGTCGTTCCGCCAGTGGAACACTGTATGTTGTCATTGAGAAGACTTTACAACCATTGTATTACACTACTGCTTCATTGCATTGAGTACTTAGTAATACATTATGACTTGGTCATTGCCATTCTTGTATCACCAATTGTGTAACAGGGGCCTTATCTTAAAGGTTTAGCCATAGCTATAAAGAAACGGATCACAGCACACATGTAACCCCATACATTTTTTTCAGGGACACACAGTAATATGATTATTTTTCTTATTTTTCCTATAGAAACCTCAAAGACAATAACTTGTCAACATTATCATGGAAAGCGGTTCGATACTCAAATATGTCATACTTGTAAGTCTCATGATCTATTCTTTTTTAACTCTCAATTTGTGTGCAGTGTGTGTAACCAATATTCGATAGTGGAACTACAGTAAGTTCCTCAAGTTTGCATGCAGTGTGTGTAACTAATACTTGATAGTGGAACTACACTAAGTTCCGTACCAGACCAATATACAGGCATCGGTGTCACGCTCTTGTGTTGTTTCTTCTGTAGGTACCTGTCAGGTAACCCCCTGCGGTGTTCTTGTGAGAACATGTGGATTAAGATGTTCCTGGGAACGGAGGAGACGGACAACCAGGAGCTCCAGTGCATGGGGGACGAGGCGGGCATCATGCCTCTCTCCAGATTGGCCCCCAAGTCATGTGGTAAGCTGTCCACACACACACACACACACACACACACACACACACACACACACACACACACACACACACACACACACACACACACACACACACACACACACACACACACACACACACACACACTGTGCCATGGAACACTAGCGTGGCTTGAGAGATCATCTGATGTGCCGTGGACATGGAATAGAATAACTGTAAACGGTTAATATTGGCAACGTAGTTTCATTTTCTGTCAAC
Organism: Engraulis encrasicolus; assembly: GCF_034702125.1. Lineage (NCBI taxonomy): Eukaryota > Metazoa > Chordata > Actinopteri > Clupeiformes > Engraulidae > Engraulis > Engraulis encrasicolus. The sequence continues at coordinate 26,295,919 of NC_085867.1, read as the reverse complement.
ATTTTCATTTTGTGGTGTGCCTTTTGGTGGTGTGCCATTTAGCCATGGAAAAACAGTGTGCCCTGGCTCAACAAAAGCTTGAAAATTACTGTTCCATGTTAAGTCAGTGTACTTTTGATCTATGCTGCAAAGTGCCCAGGAAAACCATTACTTATCAAACTACAGAAGTATCCCTTGGGGTTATAGGGTAGGGTTTGGATTATGGCTATGTTTTTTTTTTTTTTTTTTAAATTTTGGGCTTCTTAGCCGTCAATGAGTCAGGAGTCAGGACTCAGGTGTCCAGTACTTTTGTCCTACATACAACACACTACAGAAGAGCCCCTTGTGGGTCTGGGTTAGGCCGATGTTGAAAGATATGTAGGATACTTTGCAGATGCAGGATGCATTGTATATGCAGGATGCCATTGGGTATGCCAAGGCTAATGCACACTGATCACTGGAGATGTCGTGCCAGGACAAGTCCGATAGAAATGATCACATTTATACAGAGTCAGAATCTGTCACATGATTTATTTGTTTGTTTTTGTTTGCAAGGATAGCCTGTGGAGATGAATTGTCTCATTCTCGATGGAGTCATATTCGATTACAATACAGAGTGAGAAAGAAGACAAGAAAAAGAAAAACAGGATTTAAAGCGTGTGTGTGTGTGCGTGTGTGTGTGTGTGTGTGTGTGTGTGTGTGTGTGTGTGTGTGTGTGTGTGTGTGTGTGTGTGTGTGTGTGTGTGTGTGTGTGTGTGTTTGTGCAGGTGTGAATAAAATAGAGAAAGCCATTCTGACACAAGATGATTAGCACTCCAAATTAGAGACGCACCAGATCCAAGATCCGGTTCCGGATCCGGCAGGATAATAGGGTTTTTCACAGGATCCGGATCCGGTTCCAGGATCCAGGATCCGGTAGCCGAGGCTTTTCAGTCAAAATAGTTTGAGCCAACGTGATAAAAAGGGCCCACGTGTGTGAGTAGGCTATGTGTTTCAACCCTTTCGTAGGATCCGGTATCCGGTTCCGGATCCGGCAGGATCTTAAGCAGTGGATCCGGTATCCGGTATCCGGCAGGATCCTAAAAATCAGGATCCGGTGCATCTCTACTCCAAATTTATATTTACATTTATATTACACAAACATGGTTCAAGAATAAAAATACTCAGTTAAAAAAACATGAAGACTGCGAGCGAAAGAGCCTCTTACAGTTACCGTAACTCTCACAGGGAGCAGAGAGGTGGAGGGTGCAGGGGGAGGAAGGTGGTGTGTGCATGTGTGTGTGTGTTGTAATGATGAAAAATGAACACGAAGTATTTTTCTTAATGCCTGACATTTTTAACATCTTGCTATACTGTAATTGCTAAATAACAGCCTGTTATGTATGAAGTTGTGATACATGCTATGCGTCATTGCATAGGCATGCAGGATGTATTGATGTTTGGGCCTTGGCTTGGAAGTTGCGAAGATCACTGTCTATTGTTATTTGATCCAATCAATGCTCAACAGAGCTCGTATGTCCAACAATTCAATTTGGGACCCCATATCCTCCATCATTCTCAGAACGCTTGATATAGTGTTCACCGAATCAAAGGAACGAACCTGACAATAGACTCATTTTAATTGAACTTTCAAAACAAAACAAGCAATTATTCCTATTAATCAAGATCAGTGAGGAAGTTGTTGTCGATGTCAAGGCAGTCCTTATTTCTTCCACGTGATGTTTTTAGTTCCTCACAAAGTTCATCAGAATATTATGGACACATTATGTGGGAAGCTCAGGATGCACGTTTCTCATTGATCAATATGTTAATTGTGTCTTTTTAATGTGCACTTATCTAAGAAGCCTGCACATGCATCTGCCATGAGCCTGTTTATGTTCACAGGGTATCCCGTAATAGCCACCCGAGATGTGGACTTATGACTTGTGACTTGTGACTTGTGACTTGTGACTTGGACTTGAGTCAGACTTGAGTCACTGACTTGACTTAAAACGTGACTTGGCAATATTAGGAATGACTTGTGACTTGACTTGTACGCTATTGACTCGAGACTTGACTTGACTTGACAGTTTTAGCTTGCAATGATTTGCAAATCGCAAATGTCTAGATATATTCCATTTTCTGCATTTGTATGTGACAATATTACATGAAAAAAAGAAAATGAAATCATATGCCCTTAACCTTTATCAATAGGCCTACATTTTTTGTTAAGAATGAGACTGGAAAAGGGGAGCATGCATAGAAGTGTGGAGAGGTAATGAATGTATAAACAAAAGTAGTTGTCAAGACTGTGCATAGAATATTGCATTACATTACATTTCATTACATTGCATTTGACAGATTCTTTATAACCAAAGCGGCTTACAGAGTACATAATCATAGCCAACATCACTAACAGATACAAGTACACAGGAAAACTTAGAATAGCAAGAATACATGGTGACTTGTTAGGGACTTGGGAAAATGAGAATTTGACTTGGATTTGACTTGGCTTTGGTACATCTTGGACTTGGTCAAATGTGTCTTAACTTGTGAGCTGACTCAGTCTTGATTGGAAGGACTTGAGACTTACTTATTAATTCCGCTTTGAAAATGTAATTTAAACACTTCACAATTCGGAATTAAATGAAAGATCAAAGTAAACTAGACAGAACTATTTAATTCTGAATTATTGCTTGGGAATTAAAAAGTCATGTAAAAGTAGACATAGGCAGCTTTCTTCTGTTTTTAACCCATTTTGTCCTAAGCCCTTTTTGGGAAAGGGTGGCCTCTTTCTATGAAATCCTAAATATCTCAGCTTCCAAAGCACATACAAACATGACATGAGTTGCATTTAAAAGCTAGGACCCTCGTTTTGCCTTACAATGTGTTCATTCAGCTCTAACGTACACACATTTTTAATACAATAGCTGACATCTTAAGAACCTGAATGCAGCGTATAATGGTCTCCAGGACACAATGGGTTAATACAATGTTTTTTATTTAGCGCTTTTCAAAGACGCTTTCTTAAACTTTAAAATGACTGATTAGCTGTTATTTGCTTCTTGCAGAACTTCCCAATGCCACTTTGTCGCCACCCATTCTGAACCAGATGGCCGGGACCAATGCCACGGTGGCCTGTGCGGTGACGGGACATCCTGACCCGGAGCTGACATGGAACTTCATGAGTCTGACCACCAGTGCTGAGGTGACGATGACAATACTTGTGTGTGTGTGTGACAATACTTGCATTTCTTTTGTGATCGGTATTACCCACCTCCACCTCAGGAAAAACAGAATCAGGGGTTCCCCAACACAAACACAAGCTCGGAGTAGTTCGGTGCTGACCAGGGGTGCATTTCTGGAAAACGTAGTTGTTAACAGTTAGCAACTTCGGTAGTTGCCAATGGGAAATTGCATTGCAACCAACAAAGTAGCTAACATAGTTAGCAACTACGCTTTCCAGAAATGCACCCCAGGTTTGGTAGGCATTAGTGCTTTCAGGCAATTGTGTTGTCCCCAACTGTTGCAAAACACACTTACAACTGATGTCAGGAGAACATTTAGGTTTAGCGTCCCTGAAGAGGTTCTAGAGCAGATTATATTGCTGTCAAAAATATTGATAAAAAAGGACAGTGAAGACGGCGACAGAAAGGTAGTGCTGGAGAGAGATGGGGAAGGGTTGAGAAACGACCCAGGATGGACTCTCAAACCTGGGTCCTCATGGGCGATATTGCATGTTCCGATCTGTAACCCTTGCTGAAATCTTCTCCTGAGTTTGGGCACCCAAACATAGAACGGGGAGGAAGTGCAAGACATATTAGACAAACGAAACCGCAGAGGTATTTTTTTACAGATCCATTGTTGAAATCTTCTCCTGAGTTTGGGAACCCAAACACAGAATGGGGAGGGAGAGCAAGACATATTATTAGACAAACGAAAGCACAGAGGTATTTTTTTTACAGATCCATCATGTCATGTCATTAGTCTAGTACATGGCACCAGATACAAAACTATCTCTCAATCAAAGTGTCGATGGTATTGTAATCAGTTCAGATCCGGCATCCCCTACAAGAAAATGAATAGACGGTTCCCAGACTATATCTCAAACCAGGCTCTCCCCCATATGTCTCATTCAACTTAGGCTCAGCCCCATATCCATCATGTAACCCATGGTCAGCATCATATGTGCAAGTACCCAGGGCCGCTGACAGCTTTGACTTGGCCCGGGACAGAGTCATCTGAAAGGGCCCCCCTACCCAATACATGACCCAATTCTGGGCCCCCTTCTCCCTGGGCCCGGGACAACTGACCCCCCCAGTTAGCCACCAGCTGGTCTCATAGGACTCAATGTTAACTGCTTTAGGAGAGGTATAAAATAAGCTTATTTCCAAAAATGGGACAGTATCCATCCAACCCAGGCTCAGCCAGCCACACATGCCTCCCGCCACAAGAGTAGCCATGGTTTGTCTCTGGGTAGACTCCCATGCGTTACCACAGAGGCATTTAGCCTCCCCTATTTACCACAGATGCATTTTAGCCGTCTAGCCACAGAGTTATGGAGCCACATAGTCTCCTGTCCTGGCTGCATTCGCATCGCCCCTATAGCACATCTCTCTCCTAGACGCTTAGTCTCCTACTACATTTAAAAACCCTCTCTCTTTGACCACAAGGAATAAATAGACCACTGCTAAACACATGCACTCATGACAAATCACATTACAGAGTAAAGAACAAAAAATGGGGAAAAAATTTGATTATTGATTTGTATTAATTATCCATGATCACTCACTGGGGTATTCAGACAAAAAGTAGTCCTTTTATGTTGATGGGATTACTGTCGATCCCACTCTCTGCTGTAAAAGCTCAACTACGTGATAAGAACATTGCTGTGACATGACCAATTAGTCTTCGCCTTATACTGTGCACCGTTCATCGATTATTGATCAGCGGAATGCTATGTTAGTCTTTGAAAAGAATTCATTAATACATTCAAAGTTGGTCACTAAAACATAAATCTTAAAGTCTGAACACATTAAATAAATAACAGATTAAGACTTGGCCATTACAATTGTGGTGAAAACAATCGTATAAAAAAGGCTTTGCAATTCATTTTTCTAAATGTCTGTTTTTGCCATTGCCTTCTCTAGCCTCTAGGATCGAACCTGTACCTGAGCAGGCTGTCACCTGACGACGACGGCCAGGAGGTCACCTGCAGTGCGGAGAACATGGTGGGCGTGAGGGAAGCCACCCTGAGGCTCAACATCCTCTGTAAGTGAGAGCCTCACGTCCTGGGTGCCCCCTTTGCAGTAAATATTAGTTAAGATCGTGTCATGTGGTGCCCTCTCACTGGTTGTAAATGTTTTGGTGCCCCTGTGCACTGTGCCACTCCGTGCCCTTATGGATAATCAGGCCATGTAAGCACCACCTTCTTGTTCCTGTCCTGTATCACCCTGTCACTTCATGTCCCTACGCTTGATCATGATGGGTTTATTCCCTTCTGACTAACATTGGTTTAATTTCATCACTATTACTTAGGTGAAGGTTAGCATTGCTAGGAAGGCAAGTGCTCTAAACTTGTTGCACACTGTCTCTGTCTCTGTCTCTGTCTCTCTCTCTCTATCTCGCTCTCTGTCTCTCTCTCTCTCTCTCTCTATCTCGCTCTCTGTCTCTCTCTCTCTCTCTCTCTCTTTCTCTCTCTCTCTCTCATGACAAAATTCTAAACTTAATGGACCCGTCCACCCGACCGGTGTCCTTGCATTGCGCGTGTGCTAATGTTTACATTTTAGCAACTCAAGTGTTTTGATGGACACACACACACACGTGTCTTTAAGGAGATGTTTTTTTGACATCTGGCTCCTTTTGGTTCCTGTTGTACTGTACTCTGCTCCCCCTTGTGTGACTCCTCTCCTCACCTCCTGCTGCTCTCTCTCTGCCTATCCTCTCGTCCTGTTTGGGTCACCAGGACATACTCAAGGTCTCTCGCTCAGAATCTGTTGTGCACTTCCTGCAGGGTTGCCAGATGTGTCTGATGATTTCGAGCCAAATAAATACCCAGAAACCACCTGGGGCACTAAATGCCACCCAATGTGGACTAAATGCTATTGTTTTCTCAGGTCATAAACGAGGTCAAAAAGACCATGCTTAACAGCCCAAATGGATGGGAAAGCACCCAACCTGGCAACCCTGCTGTCCTGTCTATGAACACTGATAGGGTCTCTCCCCTTTGTGTAGCCCCTGCTGTTTCGTTTCCCTACTCCTCTTCCTCCTCTTCTGCCTCCCTCCTCATCCTCCTCCCTTCCCCCTCCCCTACTCTGCAATTCATTCCCCCCTGAATCCTCCCAGTGTCCTGTGGGTCATTCTTCCTCTCCTCCTCTTCTGCTCCCTCTTCCGTCCTCTCTCTGTCTATCTCTCTCTCTCTCTCTCTCTCTCTCTCTCTCTCTCTCTCTCTCTCTCTCTCTCTCTCTCTCTCTCTCTCTCTCTCTCTCTCTCTCTCCGGACCCTCAGTCCCTCCGGTCATCGTGCATCTGAGCGAGCCGAAGCAGAACCTGCACTGGTGCATTGACTTCCTGGTCCGCGGCAACCCGCCACCCCAGCTGGTGTGGTACCACAAGGTACTGTAGCTTTGACTTTGGTAGCCCTGATGATCCAACTCATTACACAGCTACTGTAGGGCAGCGTTTTCCAACCTCAGGCTGCGTGGGGTCACCTGGAATTCAAGCGACCTGAAATGTCTAGTGGTGAAAAAGAATGAGGAAAAATATATTGAAATTTTCAAGGAATGTCAAAAAGGGGTCAGAGGTCGAAAAAGATTGGGAACCACTGCTGTGAGGTCTAGGTTTAATGCTGCCTACTGTTGATATTTTGTTGATATTTCACCACTTTCTTGTTAGTAGTACACATTTTAAACTATTATCCATAGTATTTGATTTCGTTGGGCACCACAAAACATTTATTCTTTATCTATTCAGTTATTCTTTCCCCATAAAGCAGTGCATGACATCATGTTGGGGACTGGAGACCCAAGATTGTTTAGCCTCTCTGCTGAGGGGGACTCCCACTAAATCACTAAATTCTATTTAAAAAATGAACATTAATGGGGGTGCTGTGGGGCAGCGCACTAAGCCACCCCACATTTGGGCTTGCATGCCCACGGGGACCCCGGTTCAAGTCCAGCCAGGGTAATTTCCCGGCCCTGCCCCTTCTCTCTCTCCCAATCATTTCCTGTCTACTCTCATACTGTCCTGTAATAATAAAGGCCAAAAAGCCCCCAAAAATACTTAAAATAAATAGATAAATAAATAAACATTAATACATGGACTCTAACACCATTTCAGAGAATTTTGTAATGGTATACATGTCTCGAGTACCTATTAATCATCAGTGGTGGTTAATCTGCACAACCACCCTTACGTTACGATTGCTACACTAGTTTCCTCTCAGTAGCCTACTACGTTATGCAGTCGTGCACGGTAATGTCTGAACCATACAAACCATACTATTCAAACCATACTATTTATTTTCCAAACTGATACTCCTCCATGACTGAGTTACCCTAAACATAGTACCATCCTGCTGTACTGCTCCCTTGGGGTGCTGTTTGGGCTGGCCCCTTGCACAGCACAGGTGAGGCATAAATGCAGTCTTTGCTGTTCACATTGTGATAAAAAAAAAAACGGACTTTGTCTTTGAAGGGGGAGAAGCTGGAGGAGCACACGTACCTGCAGACCATCATCCACGACGACCTGAAGGAGAGCGAGAAGGAGGGCTGCCTGGAGCTGCAGAACCCCACGCATATCCACAACGGCGAGTACAAGCTGGTGGCGCGCAACAAATACGGCTCCGACGAGAAGAGGGTGGACGCACACTTCATGGTGCCTCCAGGTCCGGTCTTTGGTGGGTGTTGAGTGTGTGTGTGTGTGTGTGTGTGTGTGTGTGTGTGTGTGTGTGTGTGTGTGTGTGTGTGTGTGTGTGTGTGTGTGTGTGTGTGTGTGTGTGTGTGTGTGTGTGTGTGTGTTGGGGGCGGGGGTTTGTGTGTGTTTGTCTTTTTTTGTGGGTGGATATTTACCACCAGCACTTTCTAAATATTTATTATGACTTGATTATGACTTCTGCCCTTTTCAGTGACATCCACTGTTAATGGTTTTTGATACTGATACATGTGTGTGAGAGAGTCGGGGAAGGATTGGCAAATGATTCACAGTGTATGTTAATGATTAAGTAATGGGAAATAATAAGGAGATAATGGTTAACAAATGTTTTACAAAGGGTTATCTAAGGTTTGAATAATGCCTAACAAATCATAACTAACGCCTAACAAGGAGTCGATATTATAAAGTGGTACCCACTTTTCATACATGAATAGATGCCTCTTCTCCAGGTCAACCATTTTAAATTACCAATACGTAGGCTAGTAGTCCTTTGGTCAGACCGGTGAATGTTATTTATGACTATATAAATACGAAAAGATCAATGTAGCATATGTAGCATACCTTTAGAACATAAACGACTAAAATGACATGCTCTACCATTAACTACGTAACTCTAGTGAACAATTGTTGTCCTTGTTGCAGGTGAGGCCACAGAAGGTGGTGACTACAGTGACTGTAAGTATCATACATGGTCATAACTACAGTCTCTTTAACTAAAGTATCATTTCATCTCATCTTATAGAAGTCTTGCTATCCACCTTATTAGACCCTGCCCATTTCAGTGTTTATCGTAGTGCCCCCGCAGGATTTCTAGACTGTTAGTTCCTGTTGAATGATTAGTTAATTCCTCTGAATCAGAGAGAACCTATGGCTCGGGAGCCATATGTGGCTCTTTTGGGAACTGTATCTGGCTCTTACTTATTATCAATAAAACTTAACAGTACACTCAGTACAGTACAGCCAGAACAGATAGTACAGTTGGTCTTAAATGAAATACATGCTCTTAATTGTATTCAGTGTTTTGAAAAATTATTTTTACTTCATTTTGTTCCATTTCAATTTTGTGCATACCTGGTTCATCCAAACTTGTATCTGTTCAAGTAAAAAATAGGCCTACATGTGTACTGTATTTGTGGCCAGAGAGCCTTATCATAACGTAAAACTGAGCTCTAAACCAAAATGTGGCAAAGATGGAGAATTTATGTGAAAACAAACAGAACTATACCTAGGTTTCCATCCTTGTCACCATGCTGTTTGTCAAAATAAGTCTGTTGAAAACAACACCTTTATTCATTTATTCCGTCACTAACAAGACGCACAAACTTAACCAATTCACACGCCCATGCCATAAACAATTTATGGGAGAAGCCAAAAGACCGGAGAAAACATGCGTCATTGAACACAGCAACGCCATTAGGCATAAAGACGACAAGTCGTCTGTGGCGCAGCATTTTAATGAAGTGCCATTCTGTGTCATCTCTCCCATACACTGTGATTGAGCAGATTACACCTGCACGAAGAGGACACGGGGAGAAATGATTACTTCAGAGAGAATGTTACTGGATGTTTACATTGGAAACTGTCTGTCATTTGGGAATATATGAAGAGCTTGTTCTGTCATTTTTATGACTTATGTCATGACTTAATGATGGAAGGACTACTTAATGATTTTGCGGTTTACCATATAATTGATTACCGGTAACTTTTGCATGCCATTTTTCTGATGCATGTTTGTATATTTTGATCTCAAAAAGGTTGTCTATCTACAGTATTATCTAATGGGACCTAGGTAACACTTTATTATCACTAATACATACAATATTAATACATGTATACTGTATAGGTAACTTGTAAGACATGTACCAAGCAAAATCAAACATTTGTTAGGCATGTATTCACAAATGTTGTTCATGCACAATTAGGGATTTATTACCAGTATAACCTTAGTAAGGACCTAAAAAATGTTTGATTTTGCTTAGTACATGTCGTACAAGTTACTTATACAGGCATTCACATTGTATGTATTAGTGCTAATGGATGTAACGCTAAAATGAAGTGTTACCGGGACCTATCCAGGTCTTCATGTTAATGGTGTTCCATCTTGTGGTGAACTTGGGACTAGCTGAACTAACACACCAGCCTATAAGACTGGAACATTTGTGGGACATGTTTTAGTTGTGAGCTCAATTTCAACAATGTTGTGTTTTTTGTTGTTGTGCTTCAATGCTTCTATGCTGGATGGTCTGACTGGGTGATACAGATACAGGTATGTCCCCACGCTGTATGATCTCCATTTATCCTATTCTCTGTTTATATTTGTCTCAATAGCTTTAATAAATATATAATAAATATATACAATTATATTAAATATATAAATAATAAATTCTTAATAAATAATAAAAACGACTGTACTGTAATCATATTCAAAAATGTAAACATTTTGGTCAGAGAATGTTCCTTAATTAAACTGTATCAGTAATAACAAAGCTCCATATATCTGTCCAACCAGCCTAAAATAATATATTATGATCCAAAAGGGGTTCCTCGTGCTTCTGTTTTTACATCTGGTGCATCAACTGGAGGGAGGCAGTTAATCTTGAACGAAGAGAAGAGACTGGAGAAGCTCAGATGGGATGCTTTTAACATGTTAACATGTTAACATGTTGTGCACTTGAATTAAAAAGAAAAGCATCCCATCTGAGCTGCTCCGGTCTCTTCTTTTCATTCAATATATTATAATCATCTGTGTCTTTCTCCATTCATAGACCTCCCTCCTGCACAGGATGATCCAGACGACAAGGTTGCAGTAAGTTATTTGTTATTGTTGTAACATTTGTTTAGGCCTACTAGCTGAGCATTTCTGAAATTACTACTATAATTGATATAAATTCTGTTCAAACCGATCTGTGTTATTTACCTTTGAACAGGAGGCTCACTATGCTGTTTTGTGTCTGTCTGTCTGTCTGTCTGTCTCTCTCTGTCTGTCTGTCTGTCTGTGTGCATGCGTGCGTGTGTGTGTGTGTGTGTGTGTGTGTGTGTGTGTGTGTGTGTGTGTGTGTTAGGTGTATGCGGTGATGGGAGTGGCTGGTGTCGCGGTGACAGGCTGCATCCTGATGACGGTCATCCTCAAGTATGGCAGGAACAGCAAGTTTGGCATTAAAGGTAGAGTAGGCTTCTACAATAACTCATCACCAGACGTGGCTTGTCGATGTTTATCTTACTAGCCAACAGGGCTAAATGTATACTTTTTTGTTGACAGACCACTATGGCTATTGTTTTTCCCCGAGTCACTAGCCGGTCATTCTCTACAGTTTTGTTGTCAGTTTTTTTTTTTTTTTTTTTAATATTCTTTATATTTAAATGCAAACAATTGATGCAACTACTGATTTGCCACACCAAAGAATAAGTTACCTGTTATTAGTTACCTGTTAAAATGGCTAGTGAGACTGAAATTGTTACTAGCCACAGCCAAGTTTTACCAGCATTTAGCCGGTTGGCAGGTGCCAGTGTGAAGACCTGCTAGCCAAACATAAACTCAGCTCCAGTCAAAGTGGCTAGCAAGTCGTCTTTTCTACCAGGAAAACTGCATTTTCACCAGAATTTGGCCTGTGTGATACTGTCCCATTTTTGGAAATAAGCTCATATAACACCTCCCCTTTACTTAAATAATTGAGTTGTACCTTTCTCTTGTACGTATTTTCCGCCGTTGTCTGAGTACGGCAGTGCAAATTTTACCTCTAAGCTAGTAGTTAACATTGAGTCCTGCCATGAGACCAGCTAGCCGTCAGCTGGTCTCATAGGACTCAATGTTAACTGCTAGCATGAAGGTAAAATTTGCACTGCCATTCTCAAAGAACAGTTGGAAGTACAACAAAAAGGTATAACTCAATTATTAAACTGAAGGGGAGGTGTAATATG
>NC_085867.1:26276612-26279112 GCF_034702125.1 Engraulis encrasicolus | reverse complement strand
ATTGGAATGGAATGGAACTCCTTTACTGTACTCTGTGCCTTTGCTTCATTCATCTTCTCTGGTTACACATGATGACGCGGCCATCCGATATAGCCTGCTGTGTGCTGTCCTGTCCCCAGCCACTGCCATCCATTCATGTATCCTGTGTGAGGGCCCAGCGGTGTAGTGTGTGCTCTGGCTCCCCCCTCCAATGGATCAGTATGTGCAACACCATCTCATCAGCACAGCCCACTGAACACACCCCAGCAGCACCCCCTTTGTCCACCAACACCCCCTTGCAGGGATCACCCAGAACACCCCCCCCCCACACACTGCTCCATAAATTGTCATGTCATCGTGCCCCACCCAACCCTCTCATACCCACACACCAGCACCCGCTTCTTTCCTACATCAGCACCACCACCTTGGCTGCAACCCCCCTCCCCCCAACACATCCCATCAACCCCTTCTTCCGATATCAGCACCGTGCAGCATTGATCACCATGCAACCCCCCTATAGATGGCCCATGTTTTTCCCCTAGCCCATCACCATCAATATCACCACCAAACCCCAGACACAAACGCAGGCACGCAGGCACGCACGCATGCACGCTCGAACGCACGCACACACACACGCACACACACACACACACACACACACACACACACACACACACACACACACACACACACCAGCCCCCACACCCCTTCTACACACACACACACACACACACACACACACACACACACACACACACACACACACACACACACACACACACACGGTACATAGATTTCCAAGACTCTCTATCGATCTCTCTGTCCGGAAACCCTTCGTCTCATATCACAGGACATCTGAACAGTCCCCAGAAAACTCACTCACCGCCACTGACTGCTCATCGCTCACACATTACCACGGCCATCTTATATTGGCTAATGTGTCCAGCCCGGTCAGTGGCGCTCCTACAATGAGCTGCGCCCCCAGGTGACGCCCCCTCTGGCGCCCTGTTTTGCCGCCCTACCCCCAGTGAAAAAAAAAATCATCATCAAACATCGAAAAACCTTAATAGTATATTATTATTGCAATAGTTTAGAAATATTCTAATGTAATATTCACAGGGAAAGTGGCCCTACTGTGGCTCTAATGGGAGGGCACTCGTCTGATACGCGGCCAACCCGGGTTTGATTCCGGCCCCGGTCCTTTGCCGACCCTTCCGTCTCTCTCTCTCTCTCAACTCGCTTTATTGTCACCATCTGCACTGTACTATCATAACTAAACTCAAAAAGACCAAGAAATATCTTTAAAAAATATATTCACAGGGAAAGTAAAAATATGTATTGGCCTTATAAGTCAATACTGTTACGAACTAATTTATGGAGTCATATTAACTATAATTATTATTAATATAATTATATTCATATTATATATTATTATTCATTAATATTAATTAATATTAATTATTATTATTATTATTATTATTATTATTATTATTATTATTATTACTTTTTTCAACTGTACTTTTTTAGTATTAAGCTTGTTTAAATTACCATAGCCTACTTTTTGATTATTTCCCCCATCATTTTTTATTTTCCTCATCATTTTCTTTTATTATCTTTTATAGTTAGTTCATTATTTCATCTTATTTTATTTTATTTTTTAGTTTTTACAGTGTTTTGAGACCATGTTATATGGTGATACTGCACTTAAAACAATACATTATTATTTTATTATTATTGACTTGTGTCCCGGCCTCCAGTTTGGGGAACCGCTGGCATGAGGTCAGCCCACTGTGAAGACAGCCCAGCATGGAGCTGTCACAGATAGTAGTAATAATAACTGTATAGCACAATTTCATACAAGACATGCAGCTCTTACTGTGTAGCCTCTTACTGCAGATGGGGTCGCCTGCGGGCCTATTCACTATTTGCTGAAATTGCTCAACTACATCATAACAACATTGCTATGACATTACAGAGAGCCTTAAGTAACATATTAAGACATACCCATTACAATTTTGGTGACAGGGTTATAACATAGGCTCTGCGCTAAGGGGTTAACAGATAGATTAACGTGTTAAATATTGAAAATAAAAAATAATGTCTTAGTTCGCTGAGCCTTTTTTTTTTTGTTCTCAGTTTATCCTCAAATGTGCATGCAACCGGGCTTAGCTCAGGGTGTCCTGAAAGTCTAGCAACAGCCCCTGCTCGGCTGTGAAACGGTTCTACTTTGTCCATGTTCCTCACTCTGTTTTGAAAGGTTCTCAGTCTGCTCTGTCCCGGTTCTCTGCTCTGTTGTGAAGGGCTCTGTTGGGTCCCAGTTCCCTTCTCTGTTGTGAAAGGTTCCGTTCTGTCCCTGTTCTCTGCTCTGTTGAGAAAGGTTCCGTTCTGCTCTGTCCCGGTTCCCTTCTCTGTTATGAGAGGTGCTATTCTGTCCTGGTTCTGGGGCCTGCTTTGTTGCCTTGGGGGGCTATCAATTATCTGGACCTAATTCTGAGCTTTTTCTTTGGAGCCCTGAGTGCTG
>NC_085867.1:26269112-26271612 GCF_034702125.1 Engraulis encrasicolus | reverse complement strand
ACAGGATGAAGCCTGAATTCCAGATCATCGTCTCTGACATTGTCTCTGATACGCATATCATGTCCAGCCCTAGGTATAAAGGAATGATTATTGCTATTGTCAAAACTTTGACTGGCTAAAGAAAAATGTTTGTTAAGAGCACTGCAAATGTCTGATTTGTCTTGTAGTAGACAATCATCAAACTTAATTGAAGAAGGCATAGGTGTAACAGATTTATTGTTTTTGTAATTTACAGCCTTCCAGAATTTTGCAGGATCTGAGTACGAACTAGAGACAAGGTTAAAGTAATAGTCAGATTTAGCCTTTCTTACAGATAATGTACATCTGTTCCTGATTTTCCTGAAACTTGCCCAGTCGGAGGCATCCTTGCTCCTCCTTGCTAATGACCAAGCCTTATTTCTTGACTGAAAAAGAGAGGAGAGTTCAGGGGTGAACCATGGGTTTGTTCTACTTTTTACTCTTATCTTTTTAAAAGGTGCATGTTTGTCAACAATGCAAATAAATGAGTTTGAGAAAAACTGTAGAGCCAAGTCAGCATCAGGAATTTCAGTTGTTAGATGAATGTCACTTTCATAGAGATCATTTAAAAAAGCTTGCTCATTAAAATGTTTCATAGTTCTTTTAACCAAAATGTGAGGCAGTGCTTTGGTTAGAGTGCTGTGCCTAATACAGGCAATGGGACAGTGGTCGCTGACCCCTAAATCAAAAACACCACTTGCGCTAATTTTGTTCATCTTATTTGTAAAAAGTAGATCAATAAGAGATGATTTGCTAAGGTTCTTAGAGTTTGGTCTTGTTGGATCATTAATAAGTTGATCCAAAAATAGACTCGAGAAAACATCTCTAAGATGTTTGGAGGCATCAGTTAGCCAGTCAATATTAAAATCCCCAAGAACTAGAACTTCTGAGTCAGTGAATCTAGATATCAATTCTGCCAGCTGATCTATGGATTTAGAATCAGCTGACGGGGGTCTATAGATCCCAACTATTATGAAGGAGTTGTTATTGGTGCCATAATGAACCTTGAGTGCAATAAATTCAAAGGATTTAGGTTCACTTAAGGAATACAGAAATGTGACAGAAAAATGTGACTTCACGTAAATAGCCACACCCCCACCCCTCCCAACCCTGTCAATTCTAAATAAATTGTAGCCTGAAAGGTTGACTTCAGAGTCATCAATTTCACTCTTCAGCCAAGTTTCTGATAAAACCAAGATATCAGTGTTAGTTTGAGCAATTAAAATATTTAGGTGGTCCATTTTATCTCGTTGCAATATACTTCTGATATTGAGGTGGATTAACCCAATGCCTTTTCTGTCCTTAAAAACACATGGATTGTCCAAGCGAACAACGTCAGGGGTAGACTCCAATGGACATGTAGCATTCATGACTTCAGGGCTTAGTCCATTATTGAGAGGGATATCAGGAGAAGAAATAGGAAGGACAGTCTCTGGCAGGGAGATATCATTGCAGATGGGCAGGCTTTGACATTTCCGAGGAGCCATCTGCTGGCCAGAGGAGGTATTTGAATGGGAGGGTGAGCAAGCAGCAGCAGAACGAAGTGATCTGACATTAAGAAGGGCCATCTGTAGGTGATGAGAGGGGCTACTTATTGCCTGTGTAGTTTGATCCCCAAGTGATACAGCAGGAGAGGGAGAGCTGCAATTATCAGCAGGACCCATAGTAGAGCTGGGTGTGTTTGTGAACTGGATTGGGTCATGCTGTGTTGAATGTCAAGGTGTGCTGAAAGCAATGAACTGAATAAAGTTGGTGGTTAGCTCTAGTAGGCCCAGTTTGTTTGGATGCACCCCATCAGATCTATATAAAAATGATTTGGTCCAGAATATATCAAAATTAGCAATAAAATCATGACCAGCTAGATTGCAGAATTGTTTCAGCCAGGTATGGAGACTATGCAATCTGCTGAAACGCTCTGAATTACTGGAGCTAAGTGGGATAGGGCCTGACATTATGCAGCGTTTCCCGAGGCTTTCAACAGTGAGACATAACGTCTCCAGCTCATTCTGTAGCTTCACAGAGTTCCGGGCCATGACGTCATTTGTCCCCACGTGAGCAATGACAGTGTTTACGGAAGAATGTCTGTTCAATAGAGACGGAATGAGATGAGAGATGTCAATAGCCCTTCCTCCCGGGATACAGTACGTGATAGCACTAGGAATAATCAGATCTCTGACAATCGAATCACCAACAATGAGAATTTCAGGAGGGCATTGAACATCGCGGTTAAAGTGTATAGAGGTGCGAGGAGGAAGTTGTAGACCATCTGGACGCTGAGGGACGCTGTCAGCCGTGGACAACGCCGGTGGTGTTTGACACGGGCTACACAAGCTAACGACACCAGCATCATTAGCCAACAGAGGCATCGCAGTAGCCCGATGGCTTGACAAGCTATCCGCTGTTGGAGATGTAGAGGCCATGCAATCTGCTGCGGCCATCGTTGGAGAAGAGATTCTGAGCCGCTTATCAGAAACGCGCTCTG